>NC_059379.1:1425000-1462500 GCF_019703515.2 Myxocyprinus asiaticus | reverse complement strand
AAATAATTTTTTGTGCACTCAAAATGTCATGTTGAACACGCAAAATAACTTTTTGTGCGCTCAAAATGTCATGTTGCACACACAGAAAATTTTTGTGCGCTCAAAATATCATCTTACGCGTGCAAAATAACTTTTTGTGTGCTCAAAGTATCATCTTGCACGTGCAGATTTCTTTTTGTACTCAAACTATCGTCTTGCGCGTGCAGAATTTTTTTTTGCGCACTCAAAATATCATCTTGCACACGCAGAACATTTTTGTGCACTCAAAATGTCATCTTACGCGTGAAAAATAACTTTTTGTGCACTCAAAATGTCATGTTGAACACGCAAAATAACTTTTTGTGCGCTCAAAATATCATCTTATGCGTGCAAAATAACTTTTTGTGTGCTCAAAGTATCATCTTGCATGTGCAGATTTCTTTTTGTACTCAAACTATCATCTTGCGCGTGCAGAATTTTTTTTTGTGCGCTCAAAATATCATCTTGCGTGTGCAAAATAACTTTTTGTGCGCTCAAAATTTCATCTTGCGTGTGCAAAATAACTTTTTGTGCACTCAAAATTTCATGTTGCACACGCAAAATAACTTTTTGTGTGCTCAAAATATCATCTTGCGCGTGCAGAATTTTTTTTGTGCGCTCAAAATATCATCTTACGCGTGCAAAATAACTTTTTGTGCGCTCAAAATTTCATCTTGCACACGCAGAACATTTTTGTGCGCTCAAAATATCATGTTACATGTGCAAAATAACTTTTTGTGCGCTCAAAATGTCATGTTGAACACGCAAAATAAATTTTGTGCACTCAAAATATCATCTTACGCGTGCAAAATAACTTTTTGTGCACTCAAAATATCGTTACATGTGCAAAATAACTTTTTGTGCACTCAAAATGTCATGTTACATGTGCAAAATAACATTTTGTGCGCTCAAAATATCATGTTACATGTGCAAAATAACTTTTTGTGCGCTCAAAATATCATGTTACATGTGCAAAATAACTTTTTGTGCGCTCAAAATGTCATGTTGAACACGCAAAATAATTTTTGTGCACTCAAAATATCATCTTACGCGTGCAAAATAACTTTTTGTGCGATCAAAATATCATCTTGCGTGTACAAAATAACTTTTTGTGCATTCAAAATTTCATCTTGCACATGCTGATCATTTATGTGTGCTCAAAATATCATCTTGCGCATGCAGAAAATGTTTTTTTGTGCTCAAAATATCATCTTACGCGTGCAAAATAACTTTTTGCGCACTCAAAATATCATCTTGCACACGCAGAACATTTTTGTACACTCAAAATTTCATCTTACGCATGAGAAATAACTTTGTGCACTCAAAATGTCATGTTGAACACGCAAAATAACTTTTTGTGCACTCAAAATGTCATGTTGAACACGCAAAATAACTTTTTGTGCGCTCAAAATATCATCTTACGCGTGCAAAATAGCTTTTTGTGTGCTCAAAGTATCATCTTGCATGTGCAGATTTCTTTTTGTACTCAAACTATCATCTTGCGCGTGCAGAATTTTTTTTTGTGCGCTCAAAATATCATCTTGCGTGTGCAAAATAACTTTTTGTACTCAAACTATCATCTTGCGCGTGCAGAATTTTTTTTTGTGCGCTCAAAATATCATCTTGCGTGTGCAAAATAACTTTTTGTGCGCTCAAAATTTCATCTTGCGTGTGCAAAATAACTTTTTGTGCACTCAAAATTTCATGTTGCACACACAAAATAACTTTTTGTGCGCTCAAAATATCATCTTGTGTGTGCAAAATAACTTTTTGTGCACTCAAAATTTCATCTTACGCGTGAAAAATAACTTTTTTGCACTCACAAATCTCATGTTGCACACGCAAAATAACTTTTTGTGTGCTCAAAATATCATCTTGCGCATGCAGAATTTTTTTTGTGTGCTCAAAATATCATCTTGCGCATGCAGAATTTTTTTTGTGTGCTCAAAATATCATCTTACCCGTGCAAAATAACTTTTTGTGCGCTCAAAATTTCATCTTGCACACGCGGAACATTTTTGTGTGCTCAAAATATCATGTTACATGTGCAAAATAACTTTTTGTACGCTCAAAATGTCGTTGAACACGCAAAATAATTTTTTGTGCACTCAAAATATCATCTTACGCGTGCAAAATAACTTTTTGTGCGCTCAAAATTTCATCTTGCACACGCAGAACATTTCTGTGCACTCAAAATATCATCTTACGCGTGCAAAATAACTTTTTGTGCGCTCAAAATTTCATCTTGCACACGCAGAACATTTCTGTGCACTCAGAAAATAATTTTGCGCGTGCAGAATTGTGGCACATATATTACTCCATACAGCAACAGCTCACTGATCAATGCCGCTTCGTGTTGCCAGGCGAAGTTGGGACGCAGCAGACGTGACATAAACGCTGATTGGCTGTAAAGTGGAAGGAGGCGTGGCCGAAGCCAGCGGCTATATAAAGAGGCGGTTAACCGGTTGCGTCAGTGATTTGCAGGAATAGCTGCAGAGACACACAGCTGCTACTGCACTCACTTCATCTCACACAACGGCTTTGTTAGTTTCCGACTATTTAATCTGCAGAAAATCACCTGCAATTCATCACAACTAAAGAGGCATTGCTATTATAAAGTACATAATATCGGTAAGTGTATGATTTATTGTTTGAAGGGTTTTAAATGTGCAATTAAGAGCTGTTTTTATTGTTGTGCATTGACAGCTCATTCAAACCTTACAGCACAAAGCCAGCGCAACAACAACGGACATCTATGACATCACTCTTTTTCATTTTTCTTTTTTTGTAAAAAGCAGTGTTAGCATTAATGAGCTTTGCAGGATTAATGACATTAT
Organism: Myxocyprinus asiaticus; assembly: GCF_019703515.2. Classification (NCBI taxonomy): domain Eukaryota; kingdom Metazoa; phylum Chordata; class Actinopteri; order Cypriniformes; family Catostomidae; genus Myxocyprinus; species Myxocyprinus asiaticus. The sequence continues at coordinate 1,459,645 of NC_059379.1, read as the reverse complement.
TGGCAAAAATTTGTTTTAAGGTTTTAATGCACTAAGAATAATAGTCTTTGTCTTGTTTCCCAGTGCAAACAACTAAATACTTTAAGCAAGACACATTTATCTGAAAAGCCCAATGCATGAATGCATTAAGATTTATTTTCAGAGAATATATCTTGAATTAAGTTGATTTGTCTCATCCCATTGGCAAAAGCTTCTGTTTTGAGCATGCACTTTACCTAATGTTTATTTATGCTTCTTCATTCTTGTTTTAGGAGGGTTTATATTTGTATTTAAACAAGACTATTCTGATCTTAAGATTTTTTTTTTGGCAGTGTTTTTTAACTTGCCAGCTGGTTTTGTGTGCAATGCATGCTCCCCTTTTAATAACAACGATTTTTTTTTGTGTGTCTTTTACAGTAATTTTGGACTAAAGCATGCAGGAACAGCTGATTTCAAGCTTTTCCTCTGAAGACTCCAGTCTTCCATCCACACCAACATCTGACGCTCCATCCAAACGTCTGTCCTGGAGCAGATTGATGCAGAAACTCCACAACAGCCAAAGTCTGGATTCTGAGTCGGATAACCACAGCAGCACAGACGACTCTTCAGACGCAGGTGAATATATGCCACATTTCTGCACAAAGTTTCGAAAAGGCCACTTTTGGGGTTTCGCACCCAGGAGGGTAACACTTGCGCTTACCATTTGTCATGATCTCTTTCAGGTTCAATATCCCTGCCTGATTTGTCCCAATCCGACATGTTTTTCGACCCCATGGAAGAAGCGTTGTGTAAAGAAGTAGTGCAGCTCATCGCACTTGACCTGACCGAAGCTAAAGACGGCGTCTTGCACTGCTCCAAACTCCTCATACCCGAGAAACTTCTGGAGCACATCGGCCAAGAGCTGATGCATCTGTCCGTCAGCGAGCCCTGCGGCCTGCGAGGGGCACTCATCGACCTTTGCGTGGAGCAGGGGGGCAGTTGTGAGGCTGCGGGGCAGATAGCGGTTGACCCTTATCTGGTGCCCACCTTTCAGCTGACGCTGGTGCTACGGCTGGACTCCCGAGGGATCTGGCCGAAGATCCAGGGGCTTTTCACGGGACGCTCGCCGGCGTCTCCGGTCATTAGACGTGCACTTAAACTAAGCACTGGATTTAGAGTTATTAAACGAAAACTGTACAGCTCAGAAGAGCTTCTGATAGAAGAATGCTGAGACTGTCAATCATCTACGACTTATAGTCGTTTGGTCTTTTGCCCATAAGAGGCCTGAAGTTACAATAGAGTTGTATGACTGTTTAAAGCAGCACGTTTAAACTACCAATCACTCCATTATCTACCAGGGCATTTTCAAATGGACTAGAGAGACCATGTATGGTAGTGTATTCATGAAATGTTAAGGTTGCACTTAGGAGTTTGACTGCTTTTTGAAACATTTACCTCCGGTTTCACTGAAACTAGATGTGGCAGCTATATTACATGCAACAAATTTGTTTCTTTTATGCAAGTGCCAGTTTGTTCAAAGATGTTCAAAAGAGTGTCTGGATGCAATTATATGCCTTTTAGATCAAATGGAAGAGGTACTTTTAATTTCCTGTCAAATGCATGTTCCATGCATACTATTTATTTGATATTCAAATGCAATGTGTACTGTTTTTGTACTTCCATTTAAAGAAATGAAGAAAATAAATTATTTTTTTTTGAAGAAATGATCCTTTTGTTTGGATGTGTCATGTCTAAGAGGTTTGTGGTTCTCAACTAGTGGGTCATTGACCCGCCTGCCTCCCTCCCAAAAATAGAGGGGCTGGGTTAAAATATATATATATATATAGTATCTATCATTCAAATTATTTTTTTTGTCTGCCTACACGTCAAATTATGGGGTCAATCTGTAAACATTAAATACGGTTTCAAAAGAATAGACAAAAGACGTGTGTTAACATGATTTAGTGTGATAACCATGATGATGTAATGTCAACAAACACTAAAATGATGATTTAAACCTCTTTACAGCTCAAATAATCCACACGGTTTAACCGAATTAATGCAAGTGCTTTTATAAAATTATAAGCGTCACATTTCTGCCTTTAAACCTCCAAAAATTGACCCCATTGACTTCCATTGTAAGTGTCTCACTGGAACACACATTTGTGCTTTTATAAAGAAAAGGAGGAACGAGTCGACACTAACATTGTCATAAATGCTGTCGATTGAGCTGAACTTGAACCTGGAATATTCCTTTAATAGGCTAATATACAATGTGTGTGTGTGTGTGTGTGTGTATTTTTCAGTGGTTGCATGAAAATGTAGTTATGAATTAAAAATAAAATGACTAGCCAATGGCCATCTATAATGTTTCTGCTTTGAATCTTTAAAAGGCGGTTGCATGCAAACTACCTTTAAATTCAAAGCGTGCGCAAAAGACAGACAAAATTGACCATTCAAAAACAGTCAATTGCTATTTTTTTTTTTTGTTCCTACAGTGCCATCAGAAACCTTTTAAATGCACTAGAATCACTGTATACTGACATGTCACGAAAACATTCACACGTTCATAATTGTACAATTTACAGCATTATCTGGGAGAGAATTCCACTCATGCGTAATCAAAACTGACTTAAATATACTTCAGGAATCAGGAAATCTGAATTGATACCCAGCCCTAGTTGTGAATGGGTTATCATGGACCACAGGGGGGGAAAAAATAATGCAACTAACCGTTTAATCATGCATGGTTAGGATGTCAAAATAAACAGGTGGAGCAACTTTTAGAAGCGAGAAATCGCTGTCCGTATCTTTTGTTGTTGATATCAAATAATGTGAGCGCTGTATGGAATGTCAAAATTCCATTTGTTGGCTTTATGCACCTCATGCTCATTTCCATTTTCACATTTTGGATTGTAATTCATGTTTTTGGTTTACAACAGTATGATAAACTACTCTATAGCATTTCTTGTGTAGATGCATGCAGAGACAACACAGTTCAAATGAAATCTTACAAATAGAATTACACTAAAATAACCCTTTTATTTCACAGACATGATTCAATGACTTCTGAGGTCAAATTCACAAAGTCATTAACTGATAAGCGTTATTTCAACACTTTCGATCAATATTCGGCACAAGTGAAGTTGCTAACTTTCTCTCAGCTGTTCTGGCCTTTTAAACTCCGGCATTCGCTGTCAGAGTCCATGCAGCTTTTTTCACACGGGTGACTCTGAACGTGCTGAAATGCAGGATTCAGTCGACTGTGGCATCAGATGACATCCTGCGTCTAAAACAGGCTTCACACACACACACGTGACAGACAGTGGCAGGTACATCTTTATTATTCAGAGTGAAATAAATGCAGTCTGCGATGAAATATTTCCACTAAGTCAACTAGAACTTCATATGAAATAAATATTCCTATTTGATCCTTCAATAAATATTTACCAGTGTACAGCACTCATTGTTACTCCTAAAAACGCAGGGCAGTTATCGGTAAAGTTTACAGCATACTCGATAATTTCAGCGATAAAATCCCTGCATAGATAAATCTCAAACATACAAATATAAATCATTTAAAAGACATGATCTTCCTCTAAACAAAGTCAAATAATTATATGCAGATATTGTCATAGGACCACCAGTCTTGAGTCATAATGCAAAAAACAGATTCTTCATATCAGTCAGACTGTATTCGGGACTGAATCCAGCAAAATGACAACATGAGCTTTCAGACTTTCCACAAGAAAATGCCAATATATCCACAGGAGTCCAAAACACCAGCTCCACTTTCTCACACTCACACACACACACACACACACACACACACACACACAGTTTTCACCACAGTCTTCTCTAGTTAAGCTCATTAGTTGTTGCAAATTTTCGGCTTGTTTTTTCAAAGAATGTATTTACAATCCGTATGGCATTCTTCCATTTTCCAGACTGGAGAGATTGTTATTTTTGGAACCTGTACAGCGAAAGAAGAATGATTAATACGCACTACTTGTGACGAAAATGCAATAGGTTTCTTTAAAGGTTAAAAACGTGTACTTCTGTGCCACTTGTGTCACTAAACAGAATTATAAAAATAATGATGGTTTTCCAAAATACTCCCCCCATCTGCCATTGGCCAAACTAACAGATGGCCCCACCCCAAACTCACACCATTGGTTGAGTCACTCCGTACGTTTAAATGCAATTACTAAGCAACAGCTCTAAGTAAATGTCAAATACATGTCGCGCATCACCTCCGTCTTTCAAAGCATGTGTACAACGCAGATTCCGTCTAGGCCTGATTTGTGAACAACTCGCAGGTGAGAGTGCATAAAGCTTGAACTTTGGTACGCAGCAGATAAGCACTAGCTTGTGTTTTCGAATGGAGCATGACGTGTAGCGTGATGTGTAGCGTGACCGCGGATGGAGACAGCGTCCTCACCAGGTAGAGCAGTGACACAGTCGTTCTATCCATGTAGAGACGCTTGAACTTCAGACAGCCGAGAGCAGCTCGGGGTTCCCATTCTCTGAGCACGCTGGTACAAATCACTGTCCCCAAAATATCGCGCACGGTACAGCAAACCCTCCTCTGAGAGAGAGAGATAGAGAGAGAGAGACACATTAATAATGTTCTTACACTTGAAACTGTTAACCCTTAAAAGTAGTCCATTCGACTCGTCCCTCATTTAAAATAAACACAAATCGAGGTTCCAGTAAAGCACTTACAATGGAAGTCAATGGGCCCAATCAGTAAACAAAAGTATAGCCAAAAGAGGTAAACAATATGTGTATTTTAGTGTGATAAAATTGCTTATAGGGTTACAGCATTGTGTCGCCATGGCAACGAAGTTGTATAATTGGCTATATCTTTCCACAGATGTGGTTAGTATGTGATTTAATCACAGTAAAATCATGTTAACACACATATTGTTTATGTCTTGTGTCTTTAATGAATGCCTGGGTAATATAACAAAAAGTATAAATGATTATAATAAATTATATAAAAAATGTATTATCATATAACAAAATAATGAAAGTATTATAATAAATAATAAATTACAATGAATAAAATAACAGGTTTGTTATTTTTTTATTAAAGCCTGGGTAATATAACACAAAGTACAAATGATTATAATAAATTATATAAAAAAATATATATATATTATTATATAAAAAATAATACATTATTATAAATTACTATTAATTATTATTAATAAAATAACAGACTTGTTCTTTTTTTTTAAAGCCTAGGTAATCACACAAAATATAAATTATTATAATAAATTACATAAAAAAATTAATTGTTATATTAAAAAATAATAAATTATCATAATAAATAATACATTATAATAAATAAAATAACGTACTTTTTTTTATTAAAGCTTGGGTAACATAACACCGCGTAAATTATTATAATTAATTATTGAAAAAAATAATACATTACTAAATGTAATTATTAGTAATAAAATAACAGACGGGTACTACTGTATAACACAAAGTATATATATATTTTATTTATTTTAATTATTTTTTTTATTATTTTTTTTAAATTATTATTATTATTATCTAAGTCTTCAGAAGACTTGGAATATAGCGCACAAGTCATATGCACTAATTTTGTGATATACTTTTTGTTTTTTATGGAGCTAGACAGACCCTGCTCACTATATGATTTTGTTGTATGGAAATAGCAACTTTGACATTCTCCAAACATTTGCTCTTGTGTTCTACTGAAGAAAGACAGTCAAACGGGTTTGGAATGACATCAGAGTGAGCAACATAATTTCCATGTTAGGTGAAGTAACCTATAATACAAACAAGTAAAACATTTCTCAATAATTCACTGAAACATCAAACACAAAGATCTCTCAGGTGTGGGTGTTGCTTTGACAAACGGTAAACCAGATGGTAAAATGCTGTTTACTCAGTCAGTGAAATGTGGGTGTGAATTTAAAGGCCTTGAAGGCTGAAGTGCAACATCTGAGGGGAGACAGAGTGCTGATTCATGTGACGGTGAGGACTGGACTGACGTTAAAGGAAGTATGAATCCTGTTCCAACCAGCTTTCAAACTGAATGAATCAACAGCTTCAGTAACAGTGAAGAGTTTACAAAGTTTGGAAAGACACGTATGACATGGCAGAGGGAAACGTTGCCTGAGTCACATAGCCTACTCTCTTGATTTTGCTCTATACAGGGATCTAGTCAGGACTAGGCCTGTTGCAATAATTGTGCACTTCAAATTCAAATCAAATTTGATTAAGTGAATACAGAGATCTCACTGTAAGTCTATGCCTCACAGCAGTGTTTTTATTTCCATCAAAAATCAAATATGGTACAACTGTGACTATTTCTTTGCTTTTTCTCATTTTTGGAGCTTGTCAGCCCTCATTCACTTTCAGTAACAGCTTCTGGAGTGACTTCTGTATCCTATTCACACATGCGACAATAGTTTAAGGGATTCAGTCCTGCATTTAAATGCAGGACTGAATTTAAATCGAATTCTCCATTCGATTCTGATTCATACAGGAGACCATCTAACTTGGCACATTACGAAAGTACTACCTTAATAAAATGTTATTTTTGCATTCGTTTTTATCTTCATCATTTACGTCACATTTGAGCTTTTTTTTTTTTTTTTTTTTTTTAAATGTACAAATTCTGTGTATTCCATCAATAATAAAATGAAACTTCAAAATTTAAGTCCTTTTTTTTTTACTCTAAATCTCCACTTTCACTTTCACATCTGAAAGTGAAAGTGGAGATTTATAGTAAAAAAGGACTTAAATATTGTTCTGTTTCACACTGACACCTATCATATCACTTCTGAAGACATGGATTTAACCACTGGAGTCTTATGGATTACTTTTATGTGATTTTTGGAGCTTTAAAGTATTGATCACCATTAACATGTATTGTTTGGACCTACAAAGCTGAGATATTCTTCTTTTTTTATTTATTTATTTTTTATTTGGAATGCCCAATTCCCAATGCGCTCTAAGTCCTCGTGGTGGTGTAGTGACTCGCCTCAATCCGGGTGGCGGAAGACGAATCCCAGTTGCCTCCACATCTGAGACCGTCAATCTGTGCATCTTATCACGTGACTTGTTGAGCACGTTACCGCGGAGACGTAGCGCGTGTAGAGGCTTCACGCTATTCTCTGCAGCATCCACGCACAACTCACCTCGCGCCCCACCGAGAGTGAACCACATTATAGTGACCACAAGGAGGTTACCCCATGTGACTTTACCCTCCCTAGCAACCGGGCCAATTTGGTTGCTTAGGAGACCTGGCTGGAGTCACTCAGCACACCCTGGATTCGAACTCGCGACTCCATGGGTGGTAGTCAGCGTCAATACTCGCTGAGCTGCCCAGGCCCCCTGAGATATTCTTCTAAATATCTTCATTTGCGTTGTACAGAAGAAAGTCATACACATGATGGCAAGAGGGTGAACTATTCCTTTAAGCGAAAATCTGGGCTAGAATAATGTGGCACCAGTGTAACACCATGTTAACATAGAACTGTCTATTGAAACGTTTTCCCCCTTGTTTTACTTTTTACTTAACATTTAAGAATATGAACCACTAAATAAAACTTTTTATCTATTTATTTGGCATTTTATGCACATTTGTTTAAAACGGAATGCTCATTTTCTTTTTAACAGCCAGGAATGTTCTTTGCAATAATTTAGCACGGTGCTATGTGGTTTATATGTATTCATTGCGCCCTCTTGTGGACACAACGTCAATTAAAAAATCTGCTGACTTGAAAATCCAAATTTCATTTGAATTTTGGTAATATTTAAGGGAACATTTTCAATTTAGTTTCTCAGCCCAGTTGACAGCCCTAATTTACATTGACATGTAGAACGCATGCTAAATCAGTAATGTCTCTTTAAGAGTAGCGTCAGTTCAGCGAGCGTCTCACAGAAGTGTTTCAGTTAAGCGCATATTAATAAGAGTGGAGTCGAATGGCTTCTTTACCGCATCTGTGGTGTGTGTTATTAAAATTAAATGGGTTGTTTTGTGTAAAGAACACAAACAGCAATATTATTCAATGACAAATGGATTGTGTGGATCTTGTCTTTGGACACACATTACACAGAATGAGTCAAAACAAACTTTTACTCTCAACATGCAGTAAAACGATCTCGCTGCTGAACTTCTTCAATCTTGGGATTTTAAGAATCAAAATCGGGATTGAGATGAATTGCGATTAATCATGATTAATCGCGATTAATCGTGATTAATCGCGATTAATCTGAAAATCTAAATTTTTACCCAGCCCAATGCAGCGTGTACTTTTAACTGTATTTTATGATATAAACAGACTGACTGGGTTGTGTGTTATAGCAGTGTTTGTGTGTGTGAGTGTCACATACTCTGTTGTTTCTCTTTCCAGCAGTTGTTTCTCAGGTTGGAGATGTAATCGTCCTCCACACTGTTCTCCACCTGCTTCAGTTTCACACCACCGAACTCCTGAACGAAACGCTCGCTCACGTAATACGTCACGCCTAGATTCTCCGTCACACGCTTGTGTGCGTGACCGGCTGACCTGTGTGTATCAGAGAGAGACATGATGTTTATATACACTCTCAATCTAAAGTTGATGTTTGTGGTGATCTTAAAAACCATGCTTGAAATGAGCTTGGTTGTTTTTTAATGTATTCAGGAAGGCATTCTTTCAACACGGGTTACACACGGGAGAGGTCAGAGGTTACGACTCATGAGGTTCATGCACATGGTGTGTGTGAGGAGTCGGACTGTCCACACACACTAGATACAGATACATCAGGGTCAAAGGTTGCGAGATCACACAGTTCGCACTCCTATGATCTCTCTCGGCCAATCAGAAGAGCTCTCGCATGATTGACAGGATGCATCTGCAGCAGGACTAAGCAGAGGACAGTGTCCGAAATAATCCCTTTTAATAAGAGGCCATATTTGCCCCCTTGTGATCAGTGTTTTAATGAAACGAAATCAAAGTTGAAAGCTTCTTATTTCAATATGTCAACAAAGTGAGTAGAAACAAACACCTCTCTGTGATTTCTTCAGGGTTTATCTGTGTTCTCATGTCACACACGCATGTTCATGTGCTGACCTGTGAAAACTAGGGACTGGGACTTGACCTGTGACCCAACCGGCCAGCTGCTCACCAGCTATTGATTGGTCAGCTCTGTTCAGGTGCCATCAGCATGGTGAGCTTGAATGGACCAACGTCTCAGCACCGTAGGAGCGCAGGATCAGCACAAGGTGATCGGAACGGATTAATACTCCGAAATCACAGTCCAATAAACACATGTATGTATCAATGCCTTCTTATCTTGTTTATTTGATAAATTTGTAAATTATAAGAATGTGCAAATATTTTGGTGGAGCACTTCTGGGTTATACTGTAATATTATTACGTACAAAAGCAAAAAGGACACCAAATTTATATAAAGTTTTCAATTAGACTTTACACTCAGTGTTACGTAACGCACTTTGTATTCAATTAGAAAAATGCAAAACAGAGGCGCTTTAGGACCCCCTCTTGTAACGGGCATACACATAAATGTATCGGGCATATATTAAAAATAAAAATGTTGTATATAGAAAATTTATTCATGCATGTATCTACAGTATATGCATTTTTATCATATATAGTCATGCATTTTCTAATTAGCAACATTGTTTTGAAGTTCAAAGCCTGTTAATGGATGTGTTAAGCTGGTACAGTATTTTGAGTCTGTTATGAAAGTAGAAAGTTAATACAAAGAAAGAGCTGAAGTTCATGTTTTGTGCGTTTATGAAATCTGAATTAGACAAAACCTGTCAAGAACGTGTCTTGGTCATATTTCACACCAAAATCAAATGAATGGGACATTTTATTTTGCATAAAGAAAACTATGCCTAAGTTTAGGACTGTTTTGTGACATTATCTTTTTATGAGAATAATAGACAATAGTAGGCCTTCATCATTTATTTTTGGTGCTTTTCAAATGTCTTTAATGTCTAGATTTGACTGTTTTAGACTTTCAATATTAAACTATGAAAATACAATAATTATTACACGTTTTAAACTGTGATCATCTAAACAAAGAGTGAAATTAACACAAATCATTTCAATATTTATTGCAGTGTGAAAATTATTTCTATTATTTTTGTCGCACAGTTGTGGCATCAATTTATCCCCTAATAAAGTTTTGTAAAAAGTTAGTGTACTTGATAACCAAGTGGACAAAAGTGTCAGTGAAGAGCATGAAATATGAGACAAAACAAAGGAAAATCAAGAGGAATATCAAATATTTTTATTGTCCGTCATTTCCAAACAAGCTGTAATTTTGACAAATGATGCAAAAACTGTGAAAAAATATTTAATTTTAATATTTATTTTTTATTAAATATTTTTAATAATAAGTAACTAATAATAGCACCTAATATTGAAGATATAAAATAAAATATAACTTAATTAATTATGTTTTATTAAATAATAATTTATTTTATTATTATGTCATTTATTTAGGATACATCAAATGTTAGCTAAATGAAATTACCCTAAGCAAAACAAAGACATTTAAAAAATAAAATAAAATAAAAAATAAAAAACACTAAAAATGTCGTTTCCAGCACAGAATTCGATTAAACACAATGCATGAACACACACTGTTGGATATTGTTAGATAGTAGATCAATTAAATCAACTAGTGAGAGTGTGATTTTTTTTATTATTTTTTTTTATTTTATTTTTTAAGTTTTACCAAGACTTTCTAAAAGTGCCCAAAGTTGAAGAAACACCCGTCTTATAAAAGACAAATTACTTAAGCGCCCATGGATTTGTAAAAGGTGCTATAGAAATTACAAAACAAAAGAGAATTACTATTATTAGTAGTAATAATAATATTAGAAATGTTTTAACAAAAATGTACAGTATAATAGTAATGAGAACAAACTAAAACATCATCAAAATGATAATGATAATGTCACAAGACAATAAATATTTTTGATCATTTTTGGGGTGATATATGACCTGGACATCATTATACGAAGAGTTATATGAAAAAGACATACTGTATTGAGAGATACTGATAACTCACGGTCTGTAGCTGAGACTGTAGGGGGGGCTGGTCACCATCATTTGACTGAGTGCTGATACAATGACCAGGATGAGGATGGGCATCAACTGCATGAGGAGAGCAAGACCACCCTCACACACACACACACACACACACACACACACACACACACACACACACACACCTCTAATCAAAAACATACCAATGCTGCCCTCTAGTGTTGCATTCACAAAATAACCCGTCTACTCTCCACTACACACCACTGACTAAATGAGGATTATAAGATACACACACAAACACAAATCCAATAATCATTTAATCTTTATAACTCTACTGACGTCCTCAAAGCATCTCAGAGTTGGTCAGTGAGATGTTCCTCACCCCTCTGTGTTCTCCTCGCTCGCCCTGATGCTGATTAAAGCGCATTCTTCCATTACTGTGCATGTGAACATTACCTGAAACAAACGAAACAGATGCATGTCTTTACAGAGAGTCGGAGGAATGCATGAGGTCTGATAAAGATCGAATCCAGAGTTTTGTGACTATAGGCTTCCCAGCACACGCTCTGACTGTCAGAGATGAAGCTACGGACTCAAAATAAATTCAGCACAAGCACAAAAACCCCTTCTTCCAAATAAACCTCCGCACACACACACTCAGACTCACTAGAAGGAAATCCTCCTCCGAAGAACATGTTAAAGAGATCTTCAGGAGAGATATCGGCTTCAAAGTGAGCGTTCTGATGGCTGGATCTGCCCGCGCTGCTCCGCTTCTCTCCGAACTGATCGTACTGCCGCCGCTTCTCCACATTAGATAAAACTGCATACGCGTTTCCTATGGCTATAATGTAAGAAACACAATTACAGTGACAGGATTGCAAAAATAGAAAAGAAAACGAAAAGAACAATAATCAACCTTTTTCATTACACTTTCTGGAAATGGATCCATGTTATAACTGAGATAAATGGCAGATTATAAAGCAAGCATTCGAAAATCAGGCCGCTGTACCTTTAAATGCCTCGGTCGCCCCCGGGGCACGATTCTTATCGGGGTGAAACTTTAATGCCAGTTTTCTGTACGCTTTCTTCAGGTCGTCTTCTGAAGCATCTTTCTGCACGCCGAGAACCTCATAATAGTTCTTGCATTGCTTTATTCTGGCAAACACAGAAAACAGAGCATTTGTAAGAACAGAAAACAAAACATCTCTAGTACAAGCAGAACATCGATGGAAATAAAGCTGCGAAAACGGCTCATTTAGAGATTGCTGTGATTCTGAGCTCATTAACATACAGAAGTATGACCAAAGTGGATGGCCTTGTGTTAATGTTTCAGGTCTCTTATTGTAAGAAATCCAGGGATTTCAAAACCAGCTTTAATTTTTTTACACAGCTATTTATTTTTATGTTACTCCGGCTAAAATGGCATATAATTTTAGCAGATGAAAATAAAATTTTAGCTGAGTATACGGTAGGATTAGCTACTTTGTAGAAATTACTGTGTTGTGAATTCTTTAAGCTTTGGAGACCATTCCATGTTTTAGACAGTTTTTAGGATATTTGTGTTAAATGTAGCACATTTTTACAGAAACAGCGAATTCACAACGCAAGTTACGCATTCTTACTATCGCATAACTTAATTCATTCACAAAAATATTAAGATCATGTTGTGGGGGGTCTGGGTATCTCAGCGAGTATTGACGCTGACTACCACCCCTTGAGTCGCGAGTTCGAACCCAGCCAGGTCTCCTAAGCAACCAAATTGGCCCGGTTGCTAGGGAAGGTAGAGTCACATGGGGTAACCTCCTCGTGGTCGTGATTAGTGGTTCTCGCTCTTAATGGGGCGTGTGGTAAGTTGTGCGTGGATCGTGGAGAGTAGCATGAGCCTCCACATGCTGTGAGTCTCCGCGGTGTCATGCACAGTGAGTCACGTGATAAAATGCACAGATTGACACTGACTATCACACCTGGAGTCACGAGTTCGAATCCAGGGTGTGCTGAGTGACTCCAGCCAGGTCTCCTAAGCAACCAAATTGGCCCGGTTGCTAGGGAGGGTAGAGTCACATGGGGTAACCTCCTCGTGGTCGTGATTAGTGGTTCTCGCTCTTAATGGGGCGTGTGGTAAGTTGTGCGTGGATCGTGGAGAGTAGCATGAGCCTCCACATGCTGTGAGTCTCCGCGGTGTCATGCACAGTGAGTCACGTGATAAAATGCACAGATTGACACTGACTATCACACCTGGAGTCACGAGTTCGAATCCAGGGTGTGCTGAGTGACTCCAGCCAGGTCTCCTAAGCAACCAAATTGGCCCGGTTGCTAGGGAGGGTAGAGTCACATGGGGTAACCTCCTCGTGGTCGTGATTAGTGGTTCTCGCTCTCAATGGGGCGTGTGGTAAGTTGTGCGTGGATCGTGGAGAGTAGCATGTCATACTTGTTATTTTAATTTATGAGTAATCATACTTTGTGGGTTTGAGCATGCGACTACAATGTTTTTTTAAATGCCCATCCCTAATGCATACACAAGTTTCAGAATAAGCGAACTCCAGGGGTGGTAGCCAGCGTCTTTACCGCTGAGCTACCCAGGCCCCCCGTTCAGTCGGCTTTAATTCATTTAAATTATGCGTTGCGTATAGCGAAGCCAAAATACAACGTCCACACATGTGTACGTGGGGTCATATGAGGTTAAGGTAGCAAAAAGAGACGGTTTCACTGTAAATGTCAGAAACAGGGTGGAAAATGGTCATGAAAAACTAAATTATGACTGTTTTTGATGCTAGAGACCTTGACTAATGTTAAAAGTGGACCTCAGGGGAAAAGATAAAAAAGTGAAGGATAGGACTCCTGTGGAAAGGACTTACAGGGGGTTGTTTAGCCTGACCTCTGACCCCAGATATTTCGCCATCAAACAGAACCTGACAGACAACAAACAAAAGTTCTGATAAAACACTGCTGGCACCTTCTAACGGCCTCAGCCTGTTCGGGTGTGTATGGTTTGCTGGAGTCTGTGCCGTTCTCTGCAGGTGTCGTGCCGTTAGACCTGCGCTGACGGGCTTCTGTTCCATCAGCGCCTTCTGTAGACGTGGTCTCATCCAGAGACTCCAGCAACTCTGAGAAACAATTGGGACATAGTATACATCAATACTCAAGAGGAAACACGACAACTCAGCTCAAAATCTAGTGAGCTCCCTATATAGGTAGCATTTTTTGGGGCATCATACTATAGCCTTTAGCCTCCTCGTTAGCGTGCTCGCCTCCCATGCCGGACACCCCAGTTCGAATCCTGCTCGGAACGGGTTGAGCAGGACCAGTTACAGTGGTGCCGTGACCCGGATGGGAGTGAGGTTTAGGGGGTGAGTGCAACGGTAGCCAGCTGGTACGTGATAGCTGTACGGTATGTGTAAACCTCACTCCCCTGGCCTCAAGAGGCGCATTAGCGACTGACACTAGATGCTGTAGCCTTCAGCCTCTTCGTTAGTGCACCTTCCTCCCATGCCGGACACCCCGGTTCGAATCCCGCTTGGAGCAGATCAAGCAGGACTGGTTGCAGTGGTGCCGTGACCCAGATGGGAGTGAGATTTAGGGGGGTGAGTGTAACGCTAGCCAGCTGATAAGGTAACTGTGCAGTGTGTAAACCTCACTCCCCTGGCCTCAAGGGGCGCACTAGCGACTGACGCTAGAGGCTGTAGCCTTTAGCCCTCTTCGTTAGTGCACCCGCCACCCATGTTGGACACCCGGTTCGAATCCCGCTCGGAGCAGGTCCGGTTACAGTGGTGCCGTGACCCAGATGGGAGTGAGGTTTAAGGGGGTGAGTGTAACGGTAGCCAGCTGGTAAGGTAGCTGTGCAGTGTGTAAACCTCACTCCCCTGGCCTCAAGAAGCACACTAGCGACTGATGCCTTTAGACTCCTCGTTAGCGCGCCTGCCTCCCATGCCGGAGACCCCAGTTCGAATCCCGCTTGGAGTGGGTCAAGCAGGACCGGTTACACCTACACAGACATTTTTGAGCAATATGATTTGTATGATGCTCAAAAATGCTGGATGCACCTGTCATAGTGATATGCTGACTAGTTAGGGAGCACACTAGATGCATTTTGAGGTGCAGCAAGATTAGCATGACAGTTGAATGTATTCTAACCTGTATGCAATAGTTATATCATCACTGCTAGGACAGCGCACACACACACACACACACACACACACACACACACACACACACACACACACTACAATTAACATTAATCTTATCTGTTTAATATGACAGAGCACCAGATTTGGGCCAATCAATCGGACATAAAGGAACAAACACATAACACCACATCTGACTCAACATAATTTAGATAGATTAATGTACACCAAATAAAGGCATGTAATGCGTTTAAAAAGGTTTACAGATGTTCCATCTGTGTTTAGTGCTATAGTAGAGCGAATGAGGGCGGTCGCGGCCGTGGATTAGCCCGGGTTAAGTGCGCTCACCCTGGGCTCGGTGCGTCGGGAAAAGCCGCTGCGCTTTCTCCAGGAACCTGCGCGCTTTCTCCGGATGCGCGTTCTTCAGCGCTCCGAGCGCGATGTCGATACATCTCTCCGCTTCATCCCTGTTCACTTCCATCACTGAACTACTTAGAAACGCAGTTAATTAAATAGATATACATATACAGCACCATTGAGCGACAAATATTGACAACTGTGACACAAAATGCGTGTTCACTTCTAGAGGGCGCTCGTTGGCTCAAATAACAGAATTCCCCCTTTGAGATGCATTCAAGCCTTAGGACGTATACATTTTTTGCATTACAATATAATCATTTGAATATATGACTGACTAGGAGTCGTAATTGACATCTAAGTTGTAATCCGCTCCAGCTATCTCTATAAAATCAATTTTACAAAACGCCTTATTCTGTAATCACAAACGTCTGTGATTGGTCTATCGCAAAAAGCGCTGAGAAAAGTATCAGGTACCGCGTGACAACGTAAGTCGCATTCTGCCAAAGTTTCTTTCAAGGCAAGTCAGTCCACTCGGTGACAATCTTTGGAACGCTCCCTGGCCGTAATTTTTCTATGGAAACAAGCGGCATTAAAAGTGCAGCTCCTGTCTACTGGAATGGGGAAAGACCAAAATCTCAGGAATGGTTGGTCAAGATTGCAATCAAAGAACATATTTCAAATCAGCAGTTAAATCAGACAACACTGGTTTCATAAATTGTGCCTCTTTAGCTCAGATCACACTGAACAAAAAACGCTATTTTTCAGGCTAGTCCAGCTAACGTGCATGTGCGTTCTCGAGTTGACTGACAAGTGATGTATCTCTATCTGAAAGGTGATTGGCTCTTTTCCCTGTAAGGCGGGGCTTCCTTTTCTATGTCCACCATATTTGGCGTTCCTAAGAGCTGTTCAGCCCTGAGAAGGCTAATTCGCAATGTCTTCCCTCAGGAATTTTCGATGGGTTTTAATAATGGCAGTTTTGGATTTGTGAGTAAAATAAGGTCTGTGGGAAACATTATTTACGATACTTGGACACATCATAAATTACACATTTTCATATCTCAAACATGAAAGCCAGCATGCTTTTTTATTTGAAATTACGCTGCTTCAATACGGCTTCAGAATTCACATTTGAGGTGTGACTGTGTGTAACAAAATGTCCAAATATCTATTTACCACAGAACTTATTTTTTTGCCATGAATCCAAATCTGCCCATATAAAACCCCATAGGAAAATCCAGAGGGAAACCATGATGAATTCTCTTCTGGGTTTTTATACTACAACCTGAACATCTCTATTTCTTCCATCCGTTTTAATGCAAGTGCTCCGTCTCGGGTGCTAAATAGTCTGTGGTACTATGGAGTTATACTTGTGCAACAATTCTGTGCACACAAAATTCTATTTTGAGTGCACAAAATTTTTTTCTGCATGCGAAAGATGATATTTTGAGCGTGCAAAAAGCTATTTTGCACCCAGAGTGGGTAGGAGGAGAAAGTAAAATGTAAGAATTCTGAACAAATTCACATTCAAAAAAATTATTCGAGCAAAATGTAATTTTATTTGATTAAAATGAATTTATCTTTGCAAGAAGAGTTTAAGAGTTCAAGCGTGTACAAAATAACTTTTTGTGCACTCAAAATATTATCTCGCACATGCAGAAAACTTTTTACGCGCTTAAAATATCATCTTGCGCATGCAGAAATTTTTTTGTGTGCTCAAAATATCATCTTGCACTTGCAGAATTTTTTTTTTTTTTTTTTTTTTGTGCTCAAAATACCATCTTGCATGTGCAGAAAATTTTTTGTGCACTCAAAATATCATCTTGCATGTGCAGGAAAAAAAATTTGCGCTCAAAATATCATCTTGCATGTGCAGAAATTTTTTTGTGTGCTCAAAATATCATCTTGCATGTGCAGAATTTTTTTTGTGTGCTCAAAATATCATCTTGTGTGTGCAGAAAATGTTTTGTGCACTCAAAATATCATCTTGCATGTGCAGACATTTTTTTGTGCGCTCAAAATATCATCTTGTGCATGCAGACAATTTTTGTGCACTCAAAATATAATCTTGTGTGTGCAGACAATTTTTTATGTGCTCAAAATATCATCTTGCGTGTGCAGAATTTTAATTTTAATTTAATTTATTTTTTTAAAAATATCATCTTGTGCGTGCAGAATTTTTATTTTTATTTTTTTTTATTTTTTTTAAATATCATCTTGTGCGTGCAGAAAAATTTTTGTGCGCTCAAAATATCATCTTGTGCATGCAGAATTGTGGCACATATATAACTCCATATGGTACATCTCAAAATATCACCTTGCGCGTGCAGAAGAACGTTTTGTGCGCTCAAAATTTCATCTTGCACGCGCAGAACAATTTTGTGCGCTCAAAATATAATTTTGCACGTGTAGAATTGTGGCACATATATAACTCCATATGGTACAATTTCAAATGTGGCCTGGACAATAATTTACACCTCTATAATGATATTGAGAAACATCAATATACACTGAATTGTTATTTTGTTTTCGTTTAATTAAAATGACAGCATATTATTATTTAAACCCAGCTAACCAATTAGTGAAAACTTCTAGGCAACTAAATTCCGCCCATTTCGAGATTTCCTGCTTCGTGTTGAAGCCTTTCTATCAACTTTTTCTATGGATAACAGTCTGACCAGGCGACAAATGATGACGTGTGCAAACGCAATCAATAAATGCCCCAAATAACGGTGCCGTTAAATTAAAGTACAATGATATATTTCAGAAATAAAATAAATAATGCGTTCTTTATTCTCATTATATGGAGTTATTAGTCTGTTAGATTAATTTGAGATCTAATGATCTGACGTCATGCATGATGAAGTCATGTTTCATGACATATAAAAGCTTGTAAAATCACATTCACATCATCACATGTCTGATAATAAAGTTATTTTTTAATATCACACTAGATCGCGCTGTAGATCACTTACAAAACTTTATTTTGACACATGATGAGATGGCAATCCCATGCTTTTTCTTATATTTTATTTGGAAGAAACATCATATACATACTGTATATCATTGCATATAAAAGTGGTAAAAATCTTTTAACACCATAGTATTACCACAGTACTTTCTTATAAAGGGTAAACATGGGAGTAGTTCTATTTTGGAGAACTATTGTTTTTATTTTTATTATTATTATAATCAAATGTAGCCTACATTTATATAATATATAATACATTTTGACTTCACTTGACTTACATATTGACGATCATCTGAGTTGAACTGAAAAATCACAAAATAGATTTCTTTAATATCTCAGTTGTTCTCTCTGGACAGCAATGAGATGAAATGGAGAGCAAAGTTTCTCCTGAGACACACACCCTAGTAACCTCACTTGTGTTTCAGAAAAGATTTCATCAATGTCTCAAACTGCGAGATTTGCCAAGATCCCAAAGTCTGCAATCAAGTCATAAATTTCAACATGAATTTCTAAAATATCTCTAACCCATTAGAACATTGAAAGCATTTACTGTACTTGATGTTCAGATGAGACCAAAAGTCCAAAATGAGCTCACTCTTGTATGCCAACGTTATTGATCTCTGGATCAGATGATCTCGTGGATTGATCAGTATCTTCCTCATATCAGTTTCTCATCTAGTCATTTGGCAGAATTTCCCGTGACACGCACTGATGGACAGATTACAGACGGGGTACAAGAGTTCAAAAACACTCAAGTCTGACCCAAGATGTTGATAAAAAATAAAAAATGAAAGCTTCACTAATTTCTTCAGGCATGAGGGAGAAAATAGAATAGAATAGAATGTAACAGCTCATGTTCCAGACTTCAGACTGCTCAGGAATTTCTCACAAACGTGTGAGAATATCAGAGTCTGTAGAGATGTATTCCTGTTATACTGACCCAGAATTATAGTCAATAAAATACAGTCGTGCTCTCTCACAGATACTGAACAGATACCATCAGATGATATCATTTATGTTTATAATCAGAGCAGGATTTATCTGCCTTAACAATAAAACTATATAGATCATAACGATTGTGACATGATTAAACATAAACAGATATACTAAATGGGCTACTACAACTGATAAAACTAGACAAACACACTTTATATAACTGAGCCGAAAAGATAGTAATAAATAACAGTATTTAACTAAATTTTTCGCAACAAAAAGAAGATGTAGAACGCATATAGAATGCAAGACACAATTAATAAAACTAGAAAACACCATCATTATTCAAACATCAGTATTAAACAAAATATTTCCCTTCAAAAAAATACAAAATAAAAAATTTACGCAAGGACTCGTTGTTTTGAACCGGTTCGTTTACATGAACCGTCCGAATGAAGTGATTCACAAAAATGAATCGGACATCCCAACACTATTTAGCATTTTGTCACTTTACAACGCTGGAAAAGTAGTTAATTACTAGAAAAACGACACTTTTTAGAACACTATTAAATAAAGTTAGTAGTGTCGCGAATTTAAGTTACAATTTGGTCAGTGTTGGTCTACCGAAAGAGAATTTTTATATTAACAAATTTTTTTGCTACACATTAAAGACGTAGAACGTACGTAGAACAATAAACACAATTAATAAAAATTTTAAATATTATCAATATTCAAACATCATTAATATTCAACTAAATATTTCCCTTCAAAAAAAAAAAAAAAAGAGAATAGGATGACGTAAAATGCCATAAAGGAACTTCTGCGCAGTGACTTAATTGAATAGTTTTGAATCGGTTATTTTATATGAACCATCTGAACGAAGTGATTCACTAAAACGCTATTTGAAACATGTAGCATTTTGTCAATTTGCATCACTATTTTTTGGAAAAAGTAGTTAATTACTAGAAAAACGACACTTTAGTTAGTAGCGTCGCAAATTTAAAAGATCACAATTTGGTCAATATAGCCTTCCTATATTTTCAGTGTTTTAAGAACTTCTGCGCAGGAACTCAAACGAAACGTTGAATCGTTGGTTTATTGGTTATTTTACATGAACCGTCTGAATGAACACTATATAAAACATGTAGCATTTGGTCACTTTACATCGCTATTTGTTGGAAAAAGAAGTTCGTTACTAGAAAAACGACACTTTAGTTAGTAACGTTTCTATAATTTAAAAGTTACACAATTTGGTCAATACATAATAAAGATGTTGAACAAACAAAGAACAATAAACGCAATTAATAAAACTAGAAAACATCATCTTTATTCAAACATCATTCAATATTTCACTTAAAAAAGAAGAAGACGTAAAATGCCGTACAACTTCTGCGCAAGGACTCAAACTAATTGTTGAATCGTTGTTTTGAATCGGTTATTTTACATGAACCGTCCAAATGAAGTGATTCACAAAATGAATCGGACATCCCAACACTATTTACAACATGTAGCATTTTGTCACTTTGCATCGCTATTTGTTACAAAAAGTAGTTCATTACTAGACAAACTACACTTTAGTTAGTAGCATCGCAAATGTAAAAGTAACACAATTTGGTCAATAGAGTGTTGGGCATCACCTGGATTGAATGTTAAAAACTGATAACAAACCGTCAGATGATATCATCAATATTGTACAATCAGAGCATTAAATGTGAACGGATAGTAAATAGCCTATGCTTTATTAGTAGTTCAACTAATAAAACTAGAAAACACACTTTATATAACTGAGCTGAAAACAGGCTACTAATAAATAACAGTATTTAATTACATTTTTCACTGCAAAAATGGAAGACGTAAAACGCACGTAGAACACTAAACACAATTAATAAAACTAGAACGTTCTTTTACATGAACCATCCAAACGAAATGATTCACAGAAATGAATCGGACTTCTCTATATAAAACCAAGGGCGTAGCCAGGAAATAATTTTTGACTGGGCCTCAATAGCCGCGTTTCCATTGTCGGGCCAAATGAAGGCGTGCTAGCGCGTGCCAAGGCCAGTTGCATCCCCACTGTTACTACCGGGGCTTCATCGTGCCTCCTCGGGCTTATTCGGGGCCAATGGCCACCAATTACCCTTGGGTCAACTGGGGATAGAGGCGCGGTCAATGTCAAAGGCGGAGTTTAGCGAGACACTCGTACTGCGTTTCATTCAAGTCGGATGTGGGATATTCCTACTTGAATTCACCGAACTCCGACCATAAAAGAATTCCATTGCCAGATGCTTGGAAAATGACGTTTAAACAACCAAAACTGCAACACTCCCATTAGCATAACAGGGGTTTGACTGTTTCCGAGCATTTGTGCTATAGGTGTGCGATCATCAAAAGAGAGTTTAATTTACCATGCTTTGTACACCAGTCTCTGCAAATGTTTGTTAAACAAGCTTTAATATCTTGTAATGTAGGAACTTTGACTCATTGATTGATATCATTTAATAAACATGAATGTTGGAGGCCTGGGTAGCTCAGCGAGTAAAGACAGTGACTATCATACCTGGAGTCGTGAGTTCGAATCCAGGTCATGCTGAGAAACTCCAGCCAGGCTTCCTAAGCAACCAATTGGCCTGGTTACTAGGGAGGGTAGAGTCACATGGGGTAACCTTCCTAGTGGTCTCTATAATGTGGTTCTTGCTCTTGGTGGGGTGTGTGGTGAGTTGTGCGTGGATGCCGCGGAGAATAGCGTGAAGCCTCCACATACGGTAACATGCTCAACAAGCCATGTGATAAGATGAGTGGATTGACGGTCTCAGATGTGGAGGCAACTGAGATTCATCCTCTGCCACCCAGATTGAGGCGAGTCACTACGCCACCACAAGGTGCGTTACTGTGGAGACACAGTGTGTGTGGAGGCTTCACGCTATTCTCAGCAGCATCCAAGGACAACTCACCACGCGCCCCACCGAGAGCGAGAACCACATTATAGCAACCACGAGGAGGTTACCCCATGTGACTCTACCCTCCCTAGCAACCGGGCCAATTTGGTTGCTTAGGAGACCTGGCTGGAGTCATTCAGCACGCCTTGGATTCGAACTCGCGACTCCAGGTGTGGCAGTCAGCGTCGTTACTTGCTGAGCTACCCAGGTCCTACAATTTATGTATATGTTTATTTTTTGGGGGGGAGGATTTTTCCGCTTTTTCTCACAATTTGGAATGCCCAATGTGCTTTTTTTTAAGTCCTCGTGGTCGCGTAGTGATTCGCCTCAGTCCGGGTGGCGGAGGACGAATCCCAGTTACCTCCGCGTCTGAGACCGTCAACCTGGGCATCTTATCACGTGGCTTGTTGAGCACGTTGCCACTGAGATAGTGCGTGTGGAGGCTTCACGCCATCCACTGCGGCAACCACGCTAAACTCACCACGCGCCCCACCGAGAACGAACCACATTATAGCGACCACGAGGAGGTTACCCCATATGACTCTACCCTCCCTAGCAACCGGGCCAATTTGGTTGCTTAGGAGACCTGGCTGGAGTCACTCAGCACGCCCTGGGATTCGAACTAGCGACTCCAGGTGTGGTAGCCCAATTTATGTATTTTTAAAACTATTTTATAAATATATATTTAAAGTCAAAGAATAATTGAAAATATTCTGGGTGGGCCTGGGTCTAATTTGGGTAGACCCAGGCCCACCACTGGCTATGCCACTGTATAAAACAATGTAGTCACTCTACATCGCGATTTGTTGATAAAAAATAAAATAAAAAAAGTAATTCATTACTAAAACTACACTTAAGTTAGTAGCGTCACTAATTTCGCCGGCCCACCGGGAAACCTCCCGGTTCTCCCTATGGCCAGTTCGCCCCTGCACTTGGATTGAACATTTAAAACTGATGATAAACCAGATTATGTCAAAACCACGTTTTGTCAGTACTGTACATATTTTCAGTGTCTTGCGAGTATTTGGATTGATACTGAACAACATTTGGGTATTTGGACACATCAGTTAGGGCATATTCCTTTTCCCTGTGCAGCATAATTTGGACTGAACAATAAAAGCTGCGCAACACATGATTACATGATTCCGTTTGCAAAAGGGAGAAATAATACTCATGCCAGGGGCAGTCTGAGCTCCTGTTGATTGGTTAGAGAGGAGAAACTCCTCACCGGTGGGGTGAGCGGATTCACGGTATAAATTAAGCACACATTCGGTGAGGTGCAATGCTGGTGACGGCACCGCTGAAGTTTGGTTGTTCACGGATGATGCTGGCATGAACTGAATACAGAGAACAAGAACATCAGACGAACATCAGCCAATCAGATCCTTCGTGTTAGGTGGCATCAAACTCCCTGTCCAATCGCAGAGCAGAATCGCTGCAATTCGGAGAGACGAGGGTGAAGCGTATCACCATCACCAGCGGCTGTTTGCGCACAGTTACGCGCGTCTGAGTGGCTACGCATTTGGATAACGCTGCTCCAAAACTGCGTTGTTTTATTTCGTTTGCACACCTGCACTGAATTTAAACCCATCCACAGCAGCGGTTTGTAATCGCCCGGTGAGTATTCCGTTTCTTCTAAAATCAAAACGCGTTTATTCACGCGCAAAGATGTTTGCTGCGTAGTTGAATGTGTGACACAGTTAACTCGCGTGCGCTCCTACATGGGCGTGAATTCAAGCAATACTTGTGTGTGTGTGTTTGTGTTTGACAGTGATCATCATGCCTGATTCGGATGTTAAAGCTCCATTACTGAACTCGGATCCAGAGACAGTGGAGGACGTGTTTGATAACACATATAAAGAGAAAGAAGGCCCTAAACCACCCGTCGTCATAGTGTGGAGAAATGTCATTCTCATGAGTTTATTGCATATCGGAGCTTTGTATGGACTCTCCCTCATACCAGTTGCATGCACACTCACACTGATGTGGTGTAAGTATCAAACATTGCACAAAAACTCAGAAATTGTTCTGACAGTAATAGTCCACCCAAAAAAAAAAAAAAAAAAAAAAAAAATAGAAAAGAAAAGGCATTTACTCATCCTCTTGTTGTTCAAATCCTACAACTTACTTTCTTTCACCAAAGGAGATATTTTTCAGAATGTCAGAGCTGCTCTATTCCACTCATTGATAGTGAATGGGGACTAGGGCTGTCAAGTTCTAAAAATGCACAATAAAATGAACGTCTTCTGAAGCCATATAATAACTTTGTGTGGGGAACAGACTAAAATATAAGTAGTTCGTGAATCTTATTCGCAATTGCGATCAATTTAAAACATTCCCCTCAAATCATGTGGCTTGTTGGGAAGATGTGCATTATTACTTTTTTAAGCGATCAGACTTATGATTTTTACCTGGTGGATGATAAAACGGATGAAAAAGTCCCATAGACCCATAGTTTTGCATGGGCAAATTCCAGTCACATTTTCTTCAGAAACTGTACAAATCTAATTTAATATACTGAACAAAATGCACAAAGACATGGTCCTAACTCATTGTCCTGATGTTTGATTTTGTTGATAGTGAAGCATCTGCATTAAAATTGTAAGTCGTTTTGTTTTGCATCTGTGTATAATAATATATGTCTTTTTTACTAGCGGTCTTTTGCTCCGTGTTCAGTGCTTTGGGCATCACCGCGGGTGCTCACAGGTTGTGGAGTCACAGATCATACAAAGCGTCTTTACCTCTGCGGATCTTTCTCGCTATCGGCAACACTATGGCCTTCCAGGTAACGCGTAATAAAGACATGAAGAATCTCTTTACCAGTCAAATGTTTGGATGCATATGCTGATGCTTTTTTTGTTATTTTTTTATTTTATCCCCTTTTCTCTCAATTTGGAGTGCCCAATTCCCACTACTTAGTAGGTCCTCATGTTGGTGCGGTTACTCACCTCAATCCGGGTGGTGGAGGACAAGTCTCAGTTGCCTCCGCTTCTGAGACCGTCAATCCGTGCATTTTATCACGTGACTCGTTGTGCATGACACTGTGGAGACTCACAGCATGTGGAGGCTCATGCTACTCTCCACGATCCACACACAACTTACCACACGCCCCATTGAGAGCGAGAACCACTAACCACGACCACGAGGAGGTTACCCCATGTGACTCTACCCTCCCTAGCAACCGGGCCAATTTGGTTGCTTAGGAGACCTAGCTGGAGTCAGACTATTTCCACATTTTATAACAATAGTAATCAAAATCAGAACACAGTTTATACTTGCCTGCACTGAAATGTGAACAACGCAATCAAGTCGCTCTCCCTGCACGGTCAAACTATTGATATATTTGTATATATCTGAATATTCTGCAATTAACTGAAAATATATTGTTTCCATACTAGACTAGTTTTCTATTTTTCCATTGTTTTTTAATTCGATTACATCATTAGCAATGCTTTATGGGATTGTAGTTCATTCCCTAATGAAAGACATTAAAGTGACAGTTCACCGAAAATTCTCTCATCATTTACTCACCCTCATGTCATCCCAGATGTGTTTGACTTTCTTTCTTCTGCAGAACACAAATGAAGATTTTTAGAAGAATATTTCATCTCTGTAGGTCCATACAATGCAAGTGAATGGTGACCAGAACTTTGAATTTCCAAAAAGTACATAAAGGCAGCATAAAAGTAATCCATAAGACTCCAGTGGTTTAATCCATGTTTTCAGAAGTGATATGACAGGTGTGGGTGAGAAACAAATTAATATTTGAGTCCTTTCTTACTATAAATCTCCACTTTCACTTTCACATCAACACCAACTGGGCAGGGAGGAGAATTTAGAGTAAAAAGGACTTAAATATTGATCTGTTTCTCACCCACACCTGTCATATCACTTCTGAAAACATGGATTAAACCACTGGAGTCGTATGGATTACTTTTATGCTGCCTTTATGCACTTTTTGGAAATTCAAAGGTCTGGTCACCATTCACTTGCATTGTATGGACCTACAGAGCTGAAATGTTCTCCTAAAAATCTTCATTTGTGTTCAGCACAAGAAAGAAAGTCAAACACATCTGGGATGGCATGAGGGTGAGTAAATGATGAGAGAATTTTCATTTATGGGTGAACTATTCCTGTAAGTACTTTGTCTGATTTTCAAATACTTTTGAGCTTAAAATCAAAGTTAGTGATATTGTGATTCACCTCAGAGCTGTTTGGTTTGGTTCATGGCGCACAAACACTTATGAAGGATTTTATGAAAAAACTATGGAAAAAAATAAATACTTCTAGAGCCAAGATGACTGAAAAAGTGGGCGGGACCATCTGTTTTTTGTTCAGTTGGAGCAGTGGAAGGGTGGTAGAAATGTTGAGAAAACTGTTTGGGGAAAAAAAATCACTACTTTATTATCATTATGTTCTGTCTGGTGCAGAATGACATCTACGAATGGACACGTGATCATCGCGTTCACCACAAATACTCGGAGACGGACGCTGACCCTCACAACGCCGTGCGAGGCTTTTTCTTCGCTCACATTGGCTGGCTGCTGGTTCGCAAACATCCTGACGTCATCGAGAAGGGACGCAAGCTGGAGCTCAGTGACCTGAGGGCTGATAAAGTCGTCATGTTTCAGAGGAGGCAAGTATGACTATGGATTGGTTGTGACAGGTCTATGTCAGACTAAAACATGTATTAACGCTCTCTTCTCTCTCAGGTACTACAAGCTGTTGGTGCCGTTGATGTGTTTCTTCATCCCGATGTTTGTGCCGTGGTATATGTGGGGAGAGTCGCTGTGGGTGGCATATTTCATACCTGCCGTTCTCAGGTACACGATGGTGCTAAACGCCACCTGGCTGGTGAACAGTGCTGCACACATGTGGGGCAACCGACCGTACGACAGCAACATAAACCCCAGGGAGAACAAATTCGTCACCTTCAGTGCAATAGGTACGTCCAATAGTGTTTGTGGGAGATGTATTTGTTTATAGAATACTAGAGATGTTATGGAATGCCAAATGTGATTAAAATGAACAGGAAATGGTTATTTTGACTAAACATTATTTTAATTTGTTACTCAAAAAAGCATCTTGCTGTCTTAAAAGCATTTGCATTAGTTGACAAATTTTGCCGCCCCGGTTGGTGGTCACTATAACCCCCTTGCCACCTTTTTAAAAGTTTTTATTTTTTAATCAAAACAACCTTCTGTTATCATTTATTTTTAAACAAATTATGTTGCTCTGTCTTGATACACTTTGTGACCTGAAAATGCACATTTTCCTTAAGGTGTGCCTTTAGACTTGTTGTACCCTATATATTATATGCATAATAATTCGGAGAATTAAAATGCATTACATAATTGTGACCGACAAGTAAAGCATCGATAATACAAAACAAAAAGTGGCTTTAGAAGGCAATATATCGTTAATGTTGAACATAAGCCTATCATTGGCCTACAGTCCACCGCAATCCATTTTGCAGTTGAATTTGTCAATCTGTCCGAGATTTATTTAATGTAAGGGCTTTTTTAAGGATGCATGAATCAGACGGAGCGTCTCACTTTGGTTGCATCGATCGCGTCATAAACATGTTTTTAGGTTGCTGCGTGAAGTTAAAGCTAAACCGAATGCAATTGCAAAAATAAACAGTTTTTAAAACAGCTTTCTGAAAGGCCGCTTGTCTGTAGTTGTTCAGAGAGTCCCGCCTCCAACTCACGCCATTGGTTGAGAAACATTGTTGGGGCGGGTCCTTTAAAACAAACCGGGTGGGGTGGAGGGACCTGGGTATCTCAGCGAGTATTGACGCCGACTACCACACCTGGAGTCGCGAGTTTGAATCCAGGGCGTGCTGAGTGACTCCAGCCAGGTCTCCTAAGCAACCAAATTGGCCCGGTTGCTAGGGAGGGTAGAGTCACACAGGGGTTGTGATTAGTGGTTCTCGCTCTCAATGGGGCGTGTGGTAAGTTGTGCGTGGATCGTGGAGAGTAGCATGAGCCTCCACATGCTGTGAGTCTCTGCGGTGTCGTGCGCAAAGAGTCGCGTGATAAGATGCACGGATTGACGGTCTCAGAAGTGGAGGCAACTGAGACTTGTCCTCCACCACCCGGATTGAGGCGAGTAACCGTGCCACCACGAGGACCTACTAAGTAGTGGGAATTGGGCATTTGAAACTAAAAAAAACACGTCTCATTTACAATTGCGCTCCATCCAACCGTGTTTAATCACAAGAACGTGTTCTCATCTTGTGCTGTCGCTGGTGACAAGGAGTTTCGCTTACTGCCCCCTGCTGAAAACAGGTGGTACTTTAAACTTGAATTGCTCTGACGGTAGGAATATTCCTTATTACGGTCTGGGGACATGATTACCGGTAATTGCGTTCGTTTATGTAACTTAATCGCACTTAATTAACAGGTTAAATCGTAAATCCTAATTGTAAAATATATTGAATTTTGAAGCCCCCGTAATAGTTCGTACTTAAATGTTTTGCACGCCCAGCTTTGTCATCACGTAATTTGTTGGATTGTAGAAAGAGAACACCGAATGTGTCCTCGCGCTAAAAAAGATGCAGCGCTACGAAAAGGGACGTTCTGAAAAACATAGAAAAAACGGGGTGCGACAGTCCAAGATGTCTTTCTAGAGCATGTTCACATAGAAAAACAGCACGGACAGATGCAAAAACGTGTTCGTGTGAATGGCCCCAGATGGGACAGATCGTTTATAAATCAAATGACTTTGCACTGTATGTTTGTTTTTGCATGCAGTCAGTAAGGAAAACACAATAGAAAGTTGTAATCTCATTTTGCGGCACCCAGTCTTTTCAGTCTTCAGCATCGGTAAAGATTTCACTGTTTAGGCTTCTCAGAATCAGTCTGTAGATTATGGATTGACGATTCATTTAGTTCAAATGTTGATGAATCATCTCATGCTTTCGTTTCTCAGGTGAAGGCTATCATAATTACCACCACACGTTTCCATACGACTACGCCTCCAGTGAGTTCGGCTGGAGACTCAACCTGACCACCTGCTTCATCGACTTCATGTGTTTTCTGGGTCTGGCCAGTGACCGCAAGCGTGTGTCCAAAGAGATGGTGCTCGCTCGCGCTCAGCGCACCGGAGACGGCAGTCACAGAAGTGGCTAAGTGCTCGCTTCACGTCCCGAAAAACTGCCGACAAGAAAACCGGAGGACGATCAGCCCTTCCTTAGACGGGAGTTTCAACAGTGTTGAAGCTTCTGCTCTACATTCATCCTCTGATGTCAGACGACGACAAACTTTTTTTTTTCTTTCCCCAGTCTAGCCTGTGAAGCTTTCATACAGGCGTTCGACCTGTTTGTGTAGCACTAATTCTTATTTGTTTTCAGCTTCTTCTCTACTTTAATTCTAGATAGATTTGACGCCCGCGTCTTGAGCTCTTGCAGCTGATGTGCCTCAATGCAGCAGCTAAACACGGCTCCCAGAAACAGGCCAACGACCCGGTGACCCTTTTTGTGTGCGACATCTTGCCAGATCTAGCTGTGCAATTTGGGAGAAATTAAATAGATTTACTATTTAACTGCTGCAGCACCATATTGTAGTTGTACTAAGCTAAAGTAAGCCAGATGCCTCATATTATTGTCATGCATCCTGGGTGGCATCTTACCAGATCTAGCTGTGCAATTGGGAGGAAATTAAACCAAAACACCAATTTATTCAATACGTAACAACTGCATCTTACTGTATCTGTACCAAGTTGAATTGTAAGACCAGATACGGTCTGTCTTACTTTTAACTTTTTTTTTTTTTGTTAACATACTTGCACAATTTGCTCATTCTGTAGAGCTTTGGAGAAATAATTGAGTAGAAGAAATAAATCAATTATTATGTTCTTGAGCAGCACATCATTTTTTGTGTTTTTGATTGCTGCAGGTGCTCAAACAGACAAAAGACAGGTGTGAAAACGCTCTGAAAATTTCTGTTACTGGCGTAGGATGGGATTAATTTATTGACGAACTTATTGACACAAATTTACAGAGAGAAATGTTAAGCACGATTCATTTGTTAACCATAATTACATTTTCTGATAACACTGAAGACTAGGGAGAATTCTGAAAGGTATGTCTCATACTTTGTCGTTGTTTGGGAGAAGTTGAAAGGAATTGAGCGTGATGATTCTTGAAATTTCAGTACTATAAAATTAACTGGTTGCTTTTTTTATTGTAATGAATTGTGCAACAATTGTTGAGTTTTTGAGTCTAGATTTGTACTTTTCATCTAATTAAAATGTCTGGACTTCAACGTTGTTGTAAGCATGCTCTATTAATAAAAAAAACTCTCTTTTCTGATGCCAATAATAAAGACGAACTGACGGGCAGTAATGATAATAATATCAGCTCTGCTGGTGTTATTGTCATGGTGAAGTGTGTTATTATGATGCCAAAAACGATTGTTTTGCATGCAAGCCAAATGGTGTGAACTCTGACCTTTTTGCTCTGGTTCACCTGTGTTTATTCAAACAATGTATTTTCAGAGACATTGATATTTTGCCAATTTACTTGACAAGTCATTTGGTAGTTAAAAATGATTTGGATTGTAATTCCTTAAAACAGGAAATTTTATATTGAGCGTTTGAGTCCAGACACCAACACTTGTATTCGCCTTGTTTTCACTCTGACACTATGATTCGGAGGCGCCAGGAAGTGGCTGTGAGATTTTTCATGCTGTAGGAGGCCGTTTAATGAATCGGAGCCTTCAGTTAGTAAAACTAATGTGATGTTAATGTCTGTGATAACAGCCTGTCATAGTGAATAAACTCTTGCTTCATATTCGATAACTCGAAATAAAGTCTTAAGCAAAGAGCTTTTAAAATTTGATGCTTGTCTGTCTGTACTTTCATCTAGATTTTTCTGTTTAATTGGATTGAGTCATGTTTTGTGCTTCCATTATGAGATTTTTCTACACACTGTTTTAGTTGAAACTGATGTCATTTCTGTAACACTAGTGCCACCGAATAGAACTGCAAAAATAAGCCTTGTTTTTAAACGGCTTTCGGAATACGCACCCCACCTGCCGTTTTAAGTAGAGATAGCTCCGCCCCCAACTCATGCCATTGGCTGAGTAGTGTTGGTGGGCGGGTTCTAAACGGGTCACTCAAAACAAACAGGAATTTTTGTTGCACCACAGAGATACAGTGCTTACCGTTTTCAAGAAAAATCAACCTGTGAATGGCTTGCTTCTAGTTGTATGCATATTAAGCTGCGATAGGAGAAAGTAATTTAACACTGAAAAAGTTGCACACTTTATATGAATTAATAAAAAATACAAATCTACATTAACAGGGAATATACGGCTAAATACGGTTGACACTCATGAAAATAGCTCTTTAATGAGCATAAAACACAGCACCTCTGCGATAGCAGTTTATAAAAAAGTAGGGATGGTTCCGATAATGACATTTTTAAACTGGTCGGGTATTGGACCGATGAGCCCAATCCAAATCCGGTACTGTGTGTTATTCATGTTCGTTACTGTCAAGCTCCAAAAATGACATAAAAGAACCATTAAAACACAATTAAAGCAGTTCATATAACTTGTGCATTTTATTCAAAGCCACTTGAAGACGTGCGATAGCTCTGTGAATCACAAAAGGCTGTGTTTAATAAGTTAATATATAATATGCGCAGCGCCAGTGCATTAGTGAATGCTGACAACTATCCCTAACCCATCTGAACACTGCTCGGGAACAACATCTCAGATGTAGATGCTCAATAGTTCGGTACACTTATAATATGCATTTAGAACGGCACCGGAGGAGCATTTTACCAGAATCTGAATAAGAAGCGAATTAAACTACTGTGAACAAGCCTACAAACAGACACATACAGGACTTCCTGAAGAGTTCAGAATGTCAAAATAAAAGCCCGAGGGTTTTAAAGTTAAAGGTGGATGATTGAGATGTATTACTGTTGTATTTAAAATGTCAAAAGTCAATAATAACAGTAATAATAATTTATTATTATTATTATTATTATTTGTTTACAAAGTATAACAATATTTATGTTGAATGGGTTCCAAAAATAACTGTGAAAGTGAGCTGATCTTACAACTAAATTGAACAAAAAAGAGATCAGTATCCTTTAAAAAAAAATTGCAGATTAAAAACTGCAAAAATAAATAAAATATATACTGAGATTTCTGATATCGGAATCAGATCGGATGAGAAAAAGTGGTATCGGTGCATCCCTAAAAGCGCCAAACGATAAGATGGTTGCTAGTATTTCTTTGTTCAAAAACAACTTAAAATAAAACTGAAAATAAGGTGGCC
The DNA here is from genome assembly GCF_019703515.2 of Myxocyprinus asiaticus. Classification (NCBI taxonomy): domain Eukaryota; kingdom Metazoa; phylum Chordata; class Actinopteri; order Cypriniformes; family Catostomidae; genus Myxocyprinus; species Myxocyprinus asiaticus. The sequence continues at coordinate 1,427,025 of NC_059379.1, read as the reverse complement.
ACTATCTGAAATATTTGGTGAAATAAGTGAATAGCGTCTGCGCTACGGGGCCTCATAGCTAAAATGTTATATTTGAGCAAACTATTATTTGTCTGCCATGTTTTTTTTTCCTGCTCAATACCCAGGATGTGCAACTCCAAAATGAAATAAATCTGTAGCACTGTTGTTTTTCTATTGGAATTCCTGCTGTTAAATAACTGCACATTACAGTACATTTCCACAGGTTATAATTATCATTGAACTGCATGTCTGAGCTCGTCTGCAGAGATCCAGTGCCGGTGACATGAACTGCTGAATGTTAACTGGCACGTTCTCTTAGTGTCAGAGGCCTGTGAACTGCCATCTGTGTCACTATCAGATTCACACTATTATATACAGACTGCTGCATCAGCACAGATTTACCACACTCACTGACTACAGTAAAAGTGAAGAGATTTTATTTATTTTTTTATTATTATTTTTTACAAAGGCTGATATTTCAATGAATAAATGTTCTTAAATAAATAAATAAATATATATATATATATATATATATATATATATTTTTTTTTTTTTTTTTTTGTGCAACTGTGCAATTAATTACATTTGGATAAGTAGATAAAAAATTGAAGCTATAACTAAAATGGCAAAAAGGCAACAGTGATGTAAAACTACGTTAAGAATTTCATCTGACCTTGTGTCAATGCAATGATTTAAATACACATAAACACACCGATGTCACTCCCGGTCAGTCCACTGAAACGTCACAACGGCGGAAGGTTACAAAAGTGCACAATCTCCCGGGAATTTCAACATCTGATCAGTGTGGGCCAATCAGCAGCGCCGTTGCATGACTCCGGTGGACCAATCAGCGTGCGGCTCTCACATGTACAGTTGAAACTCGTGTCTGCGGGTCATGAACACTCATCATGCGGTTTCACACCAGCACACAGGCAGAACTGTGGAGTACTGAATAATTCACTTACATCAGTATTATGGGGAATTTGTACTTTACTCAAGTGATGTTCAAATAGAATGTTTGTTCTCTTCCTCATTTGAACCTTTAGTACATATTTCACATTTCATCTTGACTGTAACCTTTCCACTTATAATACATAAATCAAAACAAAGAAATAAATTGACCATCTGACTCTCCTCAATGTACAGGAATAAAATAGGCAATGAAATGAATTCATATAATGCTTATTAACTTTTACTCAAGGAGCCTGGTTTCAGCAGGCCACGTCCTTTTAACGGAGCAAAATGCTGAAAGTGCAACAACTTAAAGTATCTTTAATTTACACCTCTGCACAAATGAATTATTATTATTAGGGAAACCTACTAGAGCACTTTCAACAAGACAAACAATTAAAATAAAATAATTGGGATTCCAGGTGCATCACAGGTTGGGAAACAAGGAGTGCAAGAGTTTCACATCTTTTTTTAATAAGCTCCAGTTAAATCAAGAGAATTATTCATAAAGGTGGATGAATGGAAAAGCTCCTTTCTTGCCCGCTAGAGGAGAAAGAAAAAGTGTTTCTCATTACTGTACAACAGTAAACAAATCATCCTCTCCAGACACAATATGTTTGAATTATTAAAATCAGCATAAATTAATCACTACAAAATCTATGTATAAATGATGTACACAACTATATAATTACTATTGCTATTATTGCATTAAAGTAGAATTTGTGAGGAAAATCAATCATGAAAATAATTTCAAAAACTTCTAATGGTTAAAAAAATGCTTCTTTTATACACAAGACTCTCTCTCTCTCTCTCTCTCTCTCTCTCTCTCACACACACACTCTCATACACAGACTCTCTCTCTCTCACACACACACTCTCATACACAGACTCTCTCACACACACACTCTCATACACAGACTCTCTCTCTCTCTCACACACTCTCACATACAGACTCTCTCTCACACACACTCACTCTCATACACAGACTCTCTCTCTCTCTCACACACACACACTCTCATACACAGACTCTCTCTCTCTCTCTCACACACACACACTCTCATACACAGACTCTCT
>NC_059379.1:1375000-1420000 GCF_019703515.2 Myxocyprinus asiaticus | reverse complement strand
TCAACTGCCCACAAAGACAAAAAGAGACATGTGAAGTGGACAAACACAGTTAGTTTTGTTGTTACGTGACATTTAAGGGCCACAATAATAAAATTGCAAGTGGCAATTATGAGGGTCCAAGCACATGTGAAGCTAAGATGACCAAAAAAGCCAAATTTGATCCTGTTGATGCTGTGGACACAGTTGTTTTTGTGTTGTATTTCAAATGCTTTGATCACAGTTGCACAATCAGGATTTTAAGTTATAGCATCCCCCAGTACTGAAAATGTATGTAATTTGTCATGTGACTTCAGAATGTTCTGTTTCTCCATGTGTACTGAGTTTAGCTTTGTTTAGATATTGCTCTGACAGGATACAGGCCAATTAGTCAAAAACACACTGTATATAGGGCATCACTTAAAAACATATTTGCTAACAACTTATCGAATAAAAATTCTCTGAACAACTTTTTTGTCAGGAGGATCCCTAGTTGATATATATATATATAAAAAAAAATTGTGTGTGAATCGGACAAACAGCCTATGACGAATTTGACAAAAATTCAAAATAAATAAATAAACCTAAATGGTTGAAAAGTTTTCGTGCGGAAATGGAAATTTAGGGGCACTGAAGGATTCAGCGGAAATACACATTTTCATAGGGTTCTGGAGTTATTAGCAAAAACGTGAATTAGCTTAATATAGCGCCACCTTGTGGCCGTTTCGCATAAAATTTGGTATACAGCCTAATTTTGGTAACTTGTAAGTGGACGCCAAAGTTAATAATGATCGGCCGTTCACAAAAGTTATTAACTGCTGAAATGTTCTTTACGTCAATTCGATATTTTAAGGATATGTTAGCATTTGCTATGAACGATTTGACATTTATAAATTCTTTTGATAACTTTTTGTTATGAGTGTTTGAAGATGATATATAACACATTTCATGCTAATCGGACAAACGGCCTAGGACGAATTTGAAAAAAGTAAAACACATTTTTTTTAAAACCTAAATCGTCAAAGTTTTCATGCGGAAATGGGAATTTAGGGGTACTGAAGGATTCTGAGGAAATACACATTTTCATAGGGTTCCGGAGTTATTAGCAAAAATGTGAATTAGCTTAATATAGCGCCACCTTGTGGACGATTTGCATAAAATTTGGTATACAGCCTAATTTTTGCGACTTGTAAGTGGACGCCAAAGTTAATAATGATCGGCCGTTCACAACACAAGCTATTAGCTACTGAAATTCGAATTTTTCCGATTTGTCAGGTCCGTTATTTTAAGGATATGTCAGCACTTGATATGAACGATTTGACATGTCAAAATTCTTTTGATAACTTTTTGTCATGAGTGTCTGTCGATTATGCATACCAAATTTCGTGGAAATCAGACATGCGGCCTAGAAGGTTTTTCCAAAAGTGACGGAAATTTCTTTATAGACGGAAATTAAATTGGAGATATACACTTTGTTTGACTAGACTCAAGGAATCAAAGAGAATTTTAATATAAGCCCTTACGGCCCCAGAGTTATGGTGAAAATGTAAAAGTCCTTACTATAGCAACACCTAGAGTCGGATGTTTGCATGACCCCGTGGGTTTGAGTTTGGGATGCCTATGAATTACTGTTTCTGACACCCAGACACTTTAATAGCAGAAGAAGAATTAGAAGAAGAATAAGACAATCTTGCTTGGACCCCTAAATATAATTGTGCAACAGTGTTGTTTTGAGACAAGCGGTACAGAAAACACTGAAGAAATTAGTAAAAATGTGTTGAAGACTTTGTATTTACAGTAGAATTTCTATCTGTCCAAAAGAACAAACTACTAATTATTTCACAGATATAACTCAGAAAACAATGCAGAATATACTGATTCGCTCATGAATATCTAGTTTATTGGCTATTAAGTGTCTCAAACAATATTCTGGATATCTTTTAAAGGTCTGACGCCACTAACCTCACAAACGCTGACAAACCCATTGATTAATTGATTAGACTGGATCAACCTCGTAGCTTGTAAACACTACTTTGTTTCTAACTGGGCTGATAAAAACATGCACACTGATGTAACCCAAAGGTCGCATAAAGCCAGCCAATCAAATAAGAGGTTGCCAGTTGTGTGTGCAACACACATTAGATGGCCAGTAAACAGATGCATGCGGTTTGTGGGTGTGTCATCTGAAACTGCAACTATCTACAGAGTCTTTGTGTATGCGAGTGTGTTTACCGGGTCTGTTGCAGCCAGTTGACAGCGCTGAATGAGGCTGCTGAATGTGGTCTTCAGTATCACGTGTTCTGCAGGAATTTCCTTCTGCTCAACGCGTTCTGTGGAAAGCTGCCGTAAAGACTACAACGCACACACAGGTGAAATCAAATACTGTTCATAATTATCACAGAAAAACTGCCTTTTCTCTAATCACATGGACATCTGATTTCTGGTCATTATTAATAACGGCAGCTATTTCCAGTCAAGTCAAGTAACAGCTCATATGTGATAAAATATGACAACAACGGCCTCATAAATTGTGTTTAACTCAATTCACACACATTAAAGTGGCATTTTTCAGGCCGGTCCAGCTAATGCGCATTCTGGAGTAAACAGACAGCTGATCAGAGTGTAAGGCGGGACTACAGCTGGCATATTTGGCATCATGATTTCTCCATTTAATGTGTCTCTCACCTGTATGCCGGGCTCTTGAGGAGCTCCTGGTGGCACCTGAAATCTGTCCTGAGGAATAGAAGCTTCTACAGGAAAACCCATCACTGGAGCTGTGATCGGAGCAGGTGGTGTGTAGTTCTCTTGCAGCTGTACAACACACACACACACACACACACACACACACACACACATTATTAGTATACAGTCCATAAACAGTCCTTTTACGCACATTTAATATCAATCAGTCACACAATTTCCTGTTACACACATTATTATGTTGGCTTGCCACGGCCAACATACTGCTTGTACAAACTTTGTTTGAAATTTCCTTCTAGAGCTTCAAGCTATATCCACCAAACTTGGCAGAGACCTTCAGACTGTTCGGACTAAGTGTGCTATATTTTCTCTTGGTCATCAGACGAATGGTTTTCCTGTGGCAGACAATCAAATATCCAAAACAGGTCCAAAATAAAATCCATGTACTACACGGCTCTCTGGAATCGGTCAACGGCGCCATCTAGCGGTCTGATATTTCTGAGTAACAACCGCATATCCGGGATTAAGACGCATCATATCGCTCATCCGGGTATTGATGGTCATCTTTCCTACTTCATTCGGCGATCTCTACAAGTAAGCTAATAAAATAATTTCATCTCAAATCAATATTTCATTGTCATTTATTTGATAGGTGGCCGTGAAATCACAAAATAAGACTCCTCCGCTCCATGTCGGGGTCCTGATCACCCTGTCGGGGTTTATTTTGCGATAACAGCCAGCAGACTGTACATTACCCCTAACATATCTGTCCATCTGTAGGCCAGTATAATCTAGATTATAGACTGCACAGGTTTGTTCTGTTCTAATTATCAACAACATTATTCTGTTCTTTATTCATTATTACCTTTTTCATGCGTGGTCCTGCACGAACAGCTGGAGGGTTGTTCCACCCGTCCTGAGCAACTGAGAGACAGAATATAAACATGGTATACATATACCAATGTGTTAAGTGCAATAAAACCGCTTGCTAACCATTTCTGTGTAAAGTTATATCCAATTCTAAACCTTTGTTGCCATGATGATGTAATGGCGTAAACACTAAAAACCTTAAACAACCGTAAAAACAACAATTTAAGCATCTTTACAGTTAAATTAATCCACAAGTTTTGACAGGAGAATTAATGTAAGTGCTTTTATAAAATTAGAAGCGTCACATTTCTGCCTTTAAACCCTCCAAAAATTGCCCCCATTGACTTCCATTGTAAGTGTCTCACTGGAACACACATTTGTGCTTTTTTTAACGGAGGGACGAGTCGAAACACATATTTGTGGTGATCAACATTATGCCACAAATGCTGTCGATTGCGCTCAACTTGAATTGAACCTGGAATATTCCTTTAATGCATGCATCAGAAATGTCTTCTCTTTTTCTAGTAAATCTATAGATTTTGTGTCAAATTAATCTAAACAATGAGGCATTTCTCTTACAATGTAAAAATCACACAGCAAGCGTCAAAGATTACCAGTTATTTTCAGTCCATAACTTAAATTTGGGTCTTTTCCTCACAAAGAGTTATCTTATGACTTCAGAAGACTTGGAATACAGCACACAAGTTTTAAATGATACTTGTATGGTGCGTATTGTTTTGGAAGAAGTCATATTAAACTTTCATTTGTGTGTGAACTATCCCTTTAAGACTTTTTTATCTTCCAGGAAATGAGCAGGTCTTCCTGTCCATCTATGACATGGCTTTGCTCTGCCGTTTAGTTTTGGGGTTCCTGCATATGTTGGCTGTACCTGTGGGTGGAGGAGGGACACCAGCACTCGTGAAGCTCTTGGCCGCTGGAGCGCCCGGCCCCCCCTGAGGATACCCGTACGCCCCGTTGGGAGGAGGTGCAGGGCCCTTTGTGTGTGGAACTCCTGGAAACATGGGCACCGGCCCCCCTGGCAGGGTGGTGGGCGATATGAACCCTGGGGCAGGTGGAGTGGGCATCATGGGACCAGGTGGAGAGGAAGGGGCACCAAAGGGGCCTGACAGGCTGGAGGGGGGCATCGAGGGGCCTAACATGAAACCAATGGGGGCCCCTAGAGGCCCAGACTGAGGAGGGAATGGCTGGAAACCTGACAACCATATAAAACACAGCGCAAGTTCAAAACATTACAAATATTAGTAGCCCGATGTTTCAATGGCTGATTTAGCCTTTGCGTCACTGATTTGTATCTTGACTGGTACCTGGCACTGTGGAGGGGTTCTGTGGGTACGCTTGTCTCAGTCCACCATGGGGAGGGGCACCGGCTCCAGGTTTAGGACCCTGCTGCGGAGTGAAGAGGCGGGGCATCTGCTGTCCTGACTGGGGCATTTGAGGAGGCACTGTGGACGGGTACTGAAGACACATGACAACAAATACATGCAAATTGTATTTTACTGCCATAAAGCCATAAAACATTTTCTTTGGAATAATGTGCACTGATGAACCGTGCACATCAACATGACAAGGAACATGTGTTAAAGACGTAAACAAAGTCAATTTACATTCATATTGACTTTAAATACAGCATAATGAGGTCACAGGAGGTGGCTTTGTGTGATATTTTGTAGGAAATAGTTCAAAAACGTTCATAGAAGAATTCTGCTTTTTTACCCCAATACTTCAGCTCAATCGACAGCATTTGTGGCAAAATATTGATTGCCACAAAAACATGTGACTCAAGTTAAAAAAAGCAAACATCCTCGGTTACAGTAATGTAATCAGACAGCTGGACTGCTCAAAGCGAGACGTCCCTGTACAAACAGCAGTCACACTGTACGCCAGCCTCATATTTCACAATATACTGTCTGGAACAGATGCCCATTTTTCACAAGGCCATCAGAAAGCAAATAATCTATGATAATTATAGACAGACTGTCTGATTTTGAATCACTTTGGCACACAAACCCTGACCGTTGATGACACGTCATGGACAGTGATGAGACATTTGAACCCCAGAGATGATTTGAGTCCAGACATCATTACAACACCACTGGCCATGGTAGAAAACATTCTGGGTGCTAGAAAGCCCTCAAGTCACCCTGAGAAGCAAATGAGTATGTGGAGGTGAAGTCTCACCTGTGTGTGTGTTGCAGGTGTTGGAGGAGTGTGTGTGTTTGCAGTGGCTGCAGGTTTGGCGCCCCCTGCTGGTGCTAAAGGTCCCTGCAGTATTTCACCCTTTGCACGAGACAATCTGTCTCTCAACATCTGAACAGCAGCCTAAAATAAACCAAGACATTATTTTTATTATAATATATTTGACTTTTACATAACGTTTCAAAAAGGTTTATAGACAACAATGAACAATGTTATAATCTTACAGCAAATCTTACATAATATTGTAAAATCTTAGATATTAATTGAATCTTTTATATTGTGTATGATGATGTGTTTAACTTATTTTAATGATTAATTAAACAATGGATTGTAGATTTATAACTACAGTTACAGAACATTAGAAAACTGATGTTCCCAGAACGTTCTGAGAGCCAAAATTCGTTACCCGGGTATAAAGATTCTGCTGGAGGATTTTCTGTGTGTGTGTGTACGAGTATGTGTGTGTACCTGGTCGGAGTCATCAGGCAGGTAGTTGAGTGCAGAACTCAAGCTGCCCTGTGATGCCAGTATACTGGAGTACTGGATGAGTTTCTCCGTTAGCGCTGAACTCTGACACCTCACCATTACGCAAGAAACCTCTCCATTACGCAAACGCTCGATCGACTTCTGCAAGATCATCACCTTCTCCACCAGATCCTACGGACACACACGAACACAGATGACAGGATATGACATCACTCATGATGTCCCATTTACAGACACATGCATTCACAGAAGAGCCCAAAGCCAACACATTCAGAAAACAATGAAGACACTAATGTGTGTGTTTGTTTGTGACCTCCAGTGCGAGAGGAGAGGAGCAGTCTCTCTGTGACATCCAGCAGTCCACCAGACGCTCAATGTTTCCAGAGCAGATGAAACACAAACAGGCCTGCAGACAGCGTTTCTCTGTACCTACAGCCTCCAGACGAGAGCCCAGAGTATCTACAAAAACACACAAACATACACACACACACACACACACACACACACACACGTGTCAATCACTCCGGACTAGGACTGTTAACAGGGTTAGGGAACTTAGATTTTTTTTTTATATAAACTAGAGGTTGACTGATATACAGGTTGTAGTGATGTATCGGCACCATCAACAGGGATGAGAAAAGAAATTAGATTTTTTAAATATAAAATAGAGGTAAACCAATACAATCAGTTTTACGGATATACCGGCACCGTCAACAGGGCTGAGAAAATAAATTAGATTTTTTAATATGAACTACAGGTCAACCAATATATCAGCACTGTTAACAGGGCTGAGAAACTAAATTAAATATTTTTTACTGATATGTCGGCACTGTCAACAAGGCTAGAAACTAAATTAGATTTTTTATATAAATTAGAGATCGACCAATTTTTCAGTTTTATGATATATCGGCACTTTCAACAGGGCTGAGAGACTAAATTCAATTTTTTTTATATAAAACAGAGGTAGACAGATATATCGACACAGTCAACAGGGCTGAGAAACTAAATTCAATTTTTAAAAAAATATAAAATAGAGGTAGACCGATATATTGGCACTGTCAACACAGCTGAGAAACTAAATTCAAATTTTTTTTTAATATAAAATAGAAGGTAGACCGATATATCGACACAGTCAACAGGGCTGAGAAACAAAAAACATTTTTTAAATATAAAATAGAGGTAGACCGATATATCGGCACCATCAACAGGGCTGAGAAACTAAATTCAATTAAAAAATATATATAAAATAGAGGTAGACCGATATATCGGCACCGTCAACAGGGCTGAGAAACTAAACTAAATATTTTTTAATATAAAATAGAGGTAGACCGATATATCGACACAGTCAACAGGGTTGAGAAACTAAACTAAATATTTTTTAATATAAAATAGAGGTAGACCGATATATCGACACAGTCAACAGGGCTGAGAAACTAAACTAAATATTTTTTAATATAAAATAGAGGTAGACCGATATATCGACACAGTCAACAGGGCTGAGAAACTAAACTAAATATTTTTTAATATAGAGGTAGACCGATATATCGACACAGTCAACAGGGCTGAGAAACTAAACTAAATATTTTTTAATATAAAATAGAGGTAGACCGATATATCGGCACCGTCAACATGGCTGTGAAACTAAATTAGATTTGTTATATAAAATAGAGGTCAACCAATATATCAGTTTTACAAATATATCAACACAGTCAACAGGGCTGAGAAACTAAATTCAAAATGTTTTTTTATATAAAATAGAGGCAGACCGATATATCGGCACAGTCAACAGGGCTGAGAAACTAAATTAGATTTAACTTATATAAAATAGAGGTCGACCGATATCAGTTTTACAGATATATTGGCACCGTTAACAGGGTTGAGAAACTAAATGCGATATTTTTATAAAAACTAGAGGTCGACTGATATCAGTTTTACCGATATATCGGCACGATAGTTGCTTTTTGGAACTATCAGTTAAATGCAAAATCAATGCCAATAATTTCCCTATTTTGCTTCACCAGATTTTGTCCAGAAGAGGGTACAATGAATAAATACAAACCAAACAGCACTGCATTACATTGTATATTGCAAAATACATACCTTGTTGTTAACAAAAGTGCAATCCATTTTAAAATGAAGAGCACAACATGATAAAATCAAATAATTTAGCCAGTTAATATTCTCAAATCTTAAGTAAACAAGCAAAATGACAAAAGAAATGCTTCAGTAGACAGTTGTGTTAACTTACTGTAGTGTTGCACGGTAATACAGCAGTGTTCAAGCTTCAGCTACAGTGGTATGTACGGTAGTGATATTCCTAGATAGTAGTGGCATTCGGTTGAACTCGGTTGTGAAGCGGTATTTGCGACTCGGACTCTACCCCACCACCAAAATGGCATGTATTTGAGCCCAGTGCTGCAATATGGGCTGCTCAAAACAGGACACTAGATGAAGCGCAACATAATGAAATGGAATGCGAGGATCTCGATACATCTACAATTCTAATTTAGAGTTTTTGTATTTGAATGAGCATGTTAATTTTACATTAGACAAATATTAAATTTTTTATTTGACAGCCTTAATCCAGGCCACACTTTCCAGAGCGAGCAGGAGTACAGTTATAGAGGGAGTCATACGGAGCTCTGGTAACTCGTTAGGGGGCATCTTACCACAGAGAGGAGCAAACTCTTCTGGGTTAGCGTAGGTCAGCAGGGCAGCAAGCGCTTCCTTCCAGTTATCGAGCTCACAATTCTGGACAATATCACACCAGTTCTGCATCACCACTGAAGAGATCAGCTGAGGAGGAAACAAACTCATTTCAAATTAATTTTCCTCCAAAAAAGAAAAAAAAAAAAAAAATGGGTCAAATGTTAGCTTGAAAAAAACCTTGTCTGAAAGTTTTAAAAATGATAAGTTTGAAGGTTATAAAGACATGTAGACAGACAGATGACAAACATAAGGACAGATAAATAAACAGACAGACAGAGACAGACAGGCAGAGAGATGACAGACAGACAGAGAGACATACAGATAGATAGACAGAGACAGACAGACTGATAGAACAACTTCAAGCAGATCAAAATGCCTTTTAAGGGTTTGTTTACATTTGAATTTTTGACAAATGTAGTTTAAACAACGTCCTTCCAGCAAGTCAGTCCACTGTCGGCCATCTTTGGAATGCTCTCGGGAGGTTATTTCCAGTCATGAAAGTGCAGCTCCTATCTACTTGAATGGGGGAACACCGAAATCTCAAAAACTGTCATTGCTAGCATATTTTAACATGTAGCTAGGCATTGCTTGCATGTTGCTAACTGTTAATAGCATGTTTTAGCTTGTAGCTAGGCACTGCTAGAATATTTAGCATGTAGCTAGGCATTGCTACCATGTTGTTATGCATTGATGGCATGTTTTAACATGTAGATAGACGTTGCTAGCATGTTTTAGCATGTAGCAAAGTCTTTCTAGTAAGTCAGTCCACTGTCAGCCATCTTTGGAATGCTCTCAGGAGGTTATTTCCAGTCATGCCAGTGTAGCTCCATTCAAGTAGATAGGAGGAACACCGAAATCTCAAAAACTGTCATTGCTAGCATGTTTTAACATGTAGCTAGGCATTGCTAGCATGTTGCTAACTGTTAATAGCATGTTTTAGCTTGTAGCTAGGCGTTGCTAGAATATTTAGCATGTAGCTAGGCATTGCCACCATGTTGTTATGCATTAGTAGATAGACATTGCTAGCATGTTTTAGCATGTAGCAAAGTATTTCTAGTAAGTCAGTCCACTGTCGGCCATCTTTGGAATGCTTTTGGGTGGTTATTTCCAGTCATGCCAGTGCAGCTCATATCTACTTGAATGGGGGAACACCGAAATCTCAAAAACTGTCATTGCTAGCATATTTTAACATGTAGCTAGGTATTGCTTGCATGTTGCTAACTGTTAATAGCATGTTTTAGCTTGTAGCTAGGCACTGCTAGAATATTTAGCATGTAGCTAGGCATTGCCACCATGTTGTTATGCATTAGTAGATAGACATTGCTAGCATGTTTTAGCATGTAGCAAAGTCTTTCTAGTAAGTCAGTCCACTGTCGGCCATCTTTGGAATGCTTTTGGGTGGTTATTTCCAGTCATGCCAGTGCAGCTCCTATCTACTTGAATGGGGGAACACCGAAATCTCAAAAACTGTCATTGCTAGCATGTTTTAACATGTAGCTAGGCATTGCTTGCATGTTGCTAACTGTTAATAGCATGTTTTAGCTTGTAGCTAGGCACTGCTAGAATATTTAGCATGTAGCTAGGCATTGCTACCATGTTGTTATGCATTGATGGCATGTTTTAGTATGTAGATAGACATTGCTAGCATGTTTTAGCATGTAGCAAAGTCTTTCTAGTAAGTCAATCCACTGTTGGTCCTCTTTGGAATGCTCTAGGGAGGTTATTTCCAGTCATGACAGTGCAGCTCCTATCTACTTGAATGGGGAAAGGCCGACATCTCAAAAACGGTTGGTCAAGATTACGATCAAAGAACATATTTCAAATCAGCAATAAAATCTGATAACATTGGAATCATAAATTGTGCTTCTTTACCTCATATTACACTAAAACATGCAATTTTCCCAGCTTGTATAGCTAATGTGCATGCATGTTCTCGAGATGACTGACAGGTGATGTCTGTATCTAAAAGGTGATTGGCTCTTTTAACTGTGAGGCGAGACTTCCTTTCTACATCTGTTGACCGTTGGGCGCTCCAATTTCTCCCATTCGTTTTAGTAGAAGTGGCCCGTCTCTGCTAAATAGTCTCTGGTTTAAATTAAATTTACGAGCATTCCGTTGGCCTGTTTGAACGTTCCATTAACATAAGTCTTTGGGATTTTTCCCATTTTTGATCATCCGCTGTGCGAAAACTTCAAGTCCGATCAGTTACATAAGACAGAGCACACTATTCCAGAACAGTCTGAAGGACTGTGCCGAGTTTGGTGGATGTAGCTTCAAAGCTCTAGGAGTTTGGGTTAGACATTTGTATATAGTTTTATGGATAATAAATAAATAAATAAATAACTAAAGACAATTTGTTGAATAATAGTATATTGGCTTCGTCATGCCAACATATAGAGTCTGTTCCAAAACTTAGTGAGCTACCTCGCTGCCTCCTGCCTAAATAGGCAGCTGTCTTCTATGGCAGCATCCTCACTGAAATGATACCTCACAAGAGAGCGATTTTGAACGCTCTACATAGGCAGCTCCGCGGATCATTCAAATAGCGCTTCTCAATTCAGTGCACGCGAAACTCGACTCGCAACTGATTTCAATACAGGTGACATGAGAGAAATGACGCAATCCCCTAATGAGCACAAATACGCACGGCACACTCATTTGGGTTAAAATTTTTGGTTTTGTGTCATATTAAACTGTTATTTATCGATACTTTTCAGTAGTGATGGCCGCTTTCGAAAAACTGCTTCATAAAGCTTCGAAATCTTTACGAATCATTTGATTCGAACCAATGCTTTGGAGCGCGTATCAAACTGGCCAAGTCACGTGATTTCAGCAAACAAGGCTACGTTACGTCATACTGTTTCGAAACAGTTTCGAAATGTTTCACGGTTACGCTAGGGGGTGTTGATCCCACAGTGAAACCGTGAATCAGTGTTAAATGCAGGCTGTAACTGATCTCGAGTCAGTTCAGCAATAACTTGGGTGTACAAAATCAGACCAATATCAAGAAGAGTTGCTGATTTGAATTCAGTCATTTTAATTTACCTGTTGATCACCGTGTGTTTGTGAGAAATAAATTTAAGACTTAGTGATTTTGTGACATTTAAAGAGATTTGTTTGTTTCACAAAAGGTGAATCTGGAATTTCAACTATTGTAGATGATTCACGAGCTTTTATTTTTATTTAGTACACCCAATTTTCAAATGCTAGAATTGCTGCGTATAGTAGTGGATAACGCAGTCGGTATATCATTTACACTTGATGTGCGAGTTCGAGTCTCATGCTGGCAGAGTGAAACTTATTACAATAACATTCCCTTTTCAAATGCTTATCGTACAATCTGTCAAAGCATAAATATTTTGGGGGGCCCCGAGTATTGACGCTGACTACCACCCCTGGAGTCACGAGTTCGAATCCAGGGTGTGCTGAGTGACTCCAGCCAGGTCTGCTAAGCAACCAAATTGGCTCGGTTGCTAAGGAGGGTAGAGTCACATGGGGTAACCTCTTCGTGGTCGCTATAATGTGGTTCTCGCTCTCAATGGGGCGTGTGGTGAGTGGGGCGTGGATGCCGCGGAGAATAGCATGAAGCCTCCACATGCGCTACGTCTCCGCGGTAACGCGCTCAACAAGCCACGTGATAAAATGCACGGATTGACAGATTGAGATCGCCTACCCGGGGAAGGACACGTATGATGCTACCTTAGAATTTGGCAAAAACGAGATATCTTAAGAGGCAGCATAATTAAGATACCTACCTTTTGGAACAGCCTTCGAGTTGGGAGCGTGCCTATGATGTCTTAAAATCAGGGTTTGTACAGATGCTTCAAAGTTAAATTCAAGGACTTTTTAAGCACATTTTTATTTGTTTTCAAGGACTATGCTCGAGATGTCATTAAAAAAAATGCTTTGTTCATTTTAAATAAAAATATGGGTTACAACAGCACATTTTGAGGGTTCAGTGGGGTACAACACCAAATATTTTTGTGTGAAAATATTAGTTAAAAAGTGAATTAATAACTTTTTAACATGCTGGGACAAATCACTATATGAATATTTAAGCAGCCTCTGAACTTTGACCTTAAAAAATATTTCACAAATTTTGTATTTAAAAAAAATAAAAAAATAAAAATGTAAAACATAAAAAAAAAGAAAAGAAAAAGGTTTTATCATTGATAACACCAATGCCATGAAATCAGGGGACAACCATTCTTTTTAAATTATTTAAATTATTAATAATAATTTTATGTGCTTTTTTGCACACTTGTTCAGCCTTGCACTAATGCTTGTATTAAAAATAAATACATAAATAACTTTAAATGTCATAAAAGTGGTGTACCAGATGAAGGGGACTTTTTTCAGGCAATTGATCATTTCAAATATATTTTCAAAAAAATTTGCAAAACAGAGTCAAGCCATTTCATATCATTAAAGGTTAGGTTATAGAATAATACCTTTAAATGTTTTCTATTTGAAAGCTTTTTCATGACTAAAAAAGTCAAGGGACATGTTTGTCAACATATTTTGATATTGACCCAAATGTTGTCAGAAATAACCTATTTCGTGAGACACAAAGCTGTCTTTACAGCAGGGGGCGCTAGACGACTCACAAAACTGAATCCTCCATTGATTTGCATTCAGATCTCACATCTCAAAGTTTTACATCTCATAATTTTTTTCACTTTGGAGAGTAATTTAATTAAAACTGATAATTGCAAGAATTCATACTTGTTAAATCCGCCACAGCAGTATCTATAAAATACTTATTTTTTTTAAATCCTCCAGTAACACTTGATTGTGATTGGCCCATTCTGAACAGCGCTGCCAAAAGTAACAGGTGCCACGTGACATCGCCGTCTATGCACTGCCTGCTTCAGCAGCAGTCTAGTGGTCTGTCGTCGTGTTTTTCCAAAAATAAAATAAATACATTTCATTTATTAAATTATGTAAGCAACATATTTTATCTTTTTTCTATCATTCATGAACTTTAAGCACAGCTTGGTAAAAATGGCAATTTTCTTATTAATTTTTTTCTCCCAATTTGGAATGCCCAATTCCCAATGTGCTTTTAAGTCCTCGTGGTGGCGTAGTGATTCACCTCAATCCGGATGGCGGAGGACGAATCCCAGTTGCCTCCGTGTCTGAGACCGCCAACCCGCGCATCTTATCACGTGGCTTGTTGAGTGCGTTGCCACGGAGACATAGCGCGTGTGGAGGCTTCACGCCATCCACCGCGGCAACCACGCACAACTCACCACGCGCCCCACCGAGAACAAACCACATTATAGCGACCACAAGGAGGTTACCCCATGTGACTCTACCCTCCCTAGCAACCGGGTCAAATTTGGTTGCTTAGGAGACCTGGCTGGAGTCACTCAGCACACCCTGGGATTCGAACTAGCGAGCTACCGAACTCCAGGGGTGGTAGCCAGCGTGTTTTACCACTGAGCTACCCAGGCCCCAAAAATGGCTATTTTCAAGGATTTTCCAGGACTTAAATTTGAAAAAGCCAAATTCAAGTACTTCAAGCACCTTGTACGAACCCTTTAAAATGCTGCTTCAGGAGGACGCTCACTAGGTTTTGGAACAGACCCATAGTTTCATAGTGTTTGTTTTCACACATACAGTCAAATTGAAGCTAAACGTACATATTTTAAAACAAAGTGGTTACCATGGAGACACTGTTGGTTTGACGGTTGAGGTATCGTTGCTGGGTCTTCTTCAGTAGCTCCTCCCCCCCGCTGATTGACAGGAGGATGGCCTCAGCGAAACGGCCATCATTCAAACAAAGATCAACAGCACCCTCGAAATTACCCACTAAAAGCGCCTGACTAATCAAACCTTCCGTATCTAAAACAAGATGTGAGGAAAATAAGGTTTGTATTAACATACAGTACAAACTAGAAAAACTATTTAAAACTTTGCCATTAAAATTAAGTGACTACCTCTACTAACTGGAATCATTCAAAATGCTCACCTGATGATACAGGGATCTGGAATGGCTCTTCCTTTATCTTTGGTAGTTGGCTAAAGAAATCAGCAGGAGAGCCTTGACTGGCCGTATTATCTGCAGCTCCGCCTGATTCATCTGCCCTCTGATTGGATGAGAGAGTGAATGATGTCACAGTCAGTGAAATCTTACTCTAGATCAGCATTAGTTTTGACATATTTGCCAGTACAAATATCTAATCATACAACATAAGACTTGTCCAGAGAATAATCTTTCTTATCCCACTATTTTTTTCTTTTTTCGCATAAATCTTATTTTAAGCGTGCCGTCGAAACTGACCTCATCAGAAAGTGTCTGCATCTTCTCAGCGAGATCACTCACATCTAAACCGTTGGGCTGCAGGTTCCTCCCCAAACACACCGAGATCTGTGGAAAAATGTAACCACCATAATTTCTATAAACACTCTAATATACATTAAAAACACTCCCCAAGAAGCCACTGCTCCAAAACCATCATAAAAAAGCCAGACTACAGTTTGCAAGTGCACATGGGGACAAAGATCTTACTTTTTGGAGAAATTTCCTTTGGTCTGATGAAAGAAAAATCGAACCGTTTGGCCATAATGACCATCATTATGTTTGGAGGAAAAAGGGTGAGGCTTGCAAGCCGAAGAACACCATCCCAACCGTGAAGCATGGGGGTGGTGGCATCATGTTGTGAGGGTGCTTTGCTGCAGGAGGGACTGGTGCACTTCACAAAATAAATGGCATCATGAGGAAGGAAAACTAAGCCAGGAAGTTAAATCTCGTCGCAAATGGGTCTTCCAAATGGACAATGACCCCAAGCATACCTCCAAAGTTGTGGAAAAATGGCTTAAGGACAAAGTCAAGGTGTTGGAGTGGCCATCACAAAGCCATGACCTCAATCCGATAGAAAATTATTATTGCACATATTTATTCCTCAATGGGGCAGTTTTAACTGTTCATGAGATGGATAGCCTGAGGGAAAAAACTGTTCCTGTGCCTGACGGTTCTGGTGCTCAGAGCTCTGAAGCGTCGGCCAGAAGGCAACAGTTCAAAAAGGTAGTGGGCAGGGTGAGTGGGGTCCAGAGTGATTTTTCCAGCCCTTTTCCTCACTCTGGAAGTGTATAGTTCTTGAAGGGAGGGCAGGGGGCAACCAATAATCCTCTCAGCAGTCCAAACTGTCCTTTGTAGTCTTCTGATGTCTGATTTCGTAGCTGAACCAAACCAGACAGTTATAGAAGTGCAGAGGACAGACTCAATGACTGCTGAGTAGAACTGTATCAGCAGCGCCTGTGGCAGGTTGAACTTCCTCAACTGGCAAAGGAAGTACAACCTCTGTTGGGCCTTTTTCACAATGGAGTCAATGTGGGTCTCCCACTTCAGGTCCTGTGAGATGGTAGTTCCAGGAACCTGAATGACTCCACTGCTGCCACAGTGCTGTTTAGAATGGTGAGGGGGGGTCAGTGTTGGGGTGTTCCGCCTAAAGTCCACAATCATCTCCACCGTTTTGAGCATGTTCACCTCCAGGTTGTTTTGACTGCACCAGACAGCCAGCTGTTTAACCTCCCTTCTGTATGCAGACTCATCGTCATCTCGGATGAGACCGATGACAGTGGTGTCATCTGCAAACTTCAGGAGCTTGACAGAGGGGTCCTTGGCGATGCAGTCATTGGTGTAGAGGGAGAAGAGTAGTGGGGTGAGCACACATCCCTGGGGGCACCAGTGCTGATTGTACAGGTGCTAGAAGTGAGTTTCCCCTGTCTCACAAGCTGCTGCCTGTCCATCAGAAAGCTGGTAATCCACTGACAGATAGACATGAGAGAGTTGGTGTAATTTATTCTGGAGTATAGCTGGGATGATGGTGTTGAAAGCCGAACTGAAGTCCACAAAAAGGATCCTTGCATATGTCCCTGGTCTGTCCAGATGTTGCAGGATATGATGCAATCCCATGTTGACTGCATCATCCACAGACCTGTTTGCTCGATAAACAAATTGAAGGGGATCTAGAAAGCGTCCAGTGATGTCCTTCAGGTGGGCCAACACCAGTCTCTCAAATGACTTCATGATCACAGACGTCAGAGCGACGGGTCTGTAGTCATTAAGTCCTGTGAGTTTGGGTTTCTTTGGGACAGGGATGATTGTGGAGCGTTTGAAGCAGCAGGGAACTTCACAGTGATCTGTAGAAGATCTGTGTAAAGATGGGGGGCCAGCTGGTCAGCAAAGGATTTTAGACAAGTGGGTGAAACACCGTCCGGGCCCTGTGCTTTCGTTGCCTTTCGTTTCCACAAGACTCGGCAATTTTAATGAGTTATGTCAAATTAATCTAGACTAATATCAGCCGGATAACAATTACTTTTCATTAAAGTGCTTAACTCCAAACAGAATTTATAATCATTACTTGTCCAGTTGGACAAGCACACGTGCACACACATCTATGCCCATTTTGTACATTTCATTTTCTTTCCATAGTTTCTTTTTTTCCCCTGTTCTTGACAGGTTTTGTGAGATTCACACTATTATTTGAGCTCATTGGATGAAAACAGCACTGTTGTTTACTGTATACCTTCCTTTCCAGCTCGTCTTTACTGAAGCCCAACAGCCGTAAAAACTTCACACGTGCTTCATCTTCAAAATTCACCTGTAAAAAACATGACCAACTCAATCACAGAGACATTTTCAACAGATCAATAAACAGCACCAGAGCTTCCTGCAAATTTGGTACATGCAACAAAGTGACTTTAATATTATATGGCGTAAACTTTTACCTTAAGGAACCTCCATATGTCCTGCTCAGCGTCAGAGGAGGCGCTGATGATTTTACTCTGACAGTAGCTGGTGAAAGATCCGGACTGCAGAGTGGCCTGCAGCTCTGTTGAGCGCTGAAGGAACTCCGTCTCTGTGGTCACCTGACTCACGTGTACCTGTCGAGGGAGGGACTGGGATGGCGGCTGCTGGGGGGGCAGTTTAGGATTCTCAAACATCACCAGTTTCCCACCGAACTGGACGAGAAAGAATCAGTGTATAGATTTGCACATAAAGCTCAAGTATATAACTGAAATGCTGGATATATAAGGGACGTTTGGGATACTGAGTTACTCACAGCGAAACTGGCTCCAACAGGCCTCCGTACCCACTTGGGCGGCTTCTTCAGGGGTGGTATAATGGTGGTCTCTACTGTGGGCTGAGGCACCTGCAGTGGGGGAAGAGCCTGACCCGTTCCAAATGGGTCATTAGTGTCAAATGAAGCCGAGATCTAGAGACAGAGAGATCAATAAGCAAAACCCAAAATCTGACAACAACTTTGCAATTAGAAAGACTGCCTACATCACATGCAACAGGACAATAATTATGCTAATATCAAGCAATAATATCAATAAATAGCAAATAGCAATTATGATTTTTGTCGTAATCGTGCAGCCCTAATAACAGTTCAGCTCATTAATGCAATACCGCAAAATCTCACTAATTACTGTAATGTATTTGGACGTTTAATTTTTGAGTTTGTAATGCACATTAGATTCTCATTACAGCGTTTTTACAATTACAATGATTTTTATTTAAACTAACAAATTAATGATGCGCAAGGACTTTGCAATGTAAATAATGTGTTATGTTGTCTTGATTCTATCCATCCTTCTCTCACTCACTCACACACACACACACACATACACACACTCTTTCTTGCTCTAAAAATGCTAGCAATGCCTAACAACATACTAGCAATGCCTAGCTACATGCTAAAGCATACTAGCTATGCCAAGCTACATGCAAAGATTATTTAGCAGAGACGGGCTACTTCTATTAAAATGAATGGGAGAAATTGGAATGCCCAACAAAAAGCTCTAGCGCCCAACGGTTAACAGATGTAGAAAGGAAGTCTCGCCTTGCAGGTAAAAGAGCCAATCACCTTTTAGATACAGACATCGCCTGTCAATCAACTCGCTAATGTCCACGTGCCATTCAAGTGGGAAAGTTGCATGTTTTAGTGTAATATCAGGTCAAAAAGCACAATTTATGATTCCAGTATTACCAGATTTTATTGCTGATTTGAAATATGTCCTTTGATCATAATCTTGACCAACCGTTTTTGAGATGTCGGCCTTTCCCCATTCAAGTAGATAGGAGCTGCACTGTCATGACTGGAAATAGCCTCCCGAGAGTGTTCCAAAGATGACCAATAGTGGACTGACTTACTAGAAAGACTTTGCTACAAGCTAAAACATGCTAGCAACGTTTATCTACATGCTAAAACATGCCATCAATGCATAACAACATGCTAGTAACACCTAGCAACATGCTAGCAATGCCTAGCTACATGTTAAATATTCTAACAATGCCTAGCTACAAGCTAAAACATGCTATTAACAGTTAGCAACATGCTAGCAATGTCTAGCTACATACCAAAACATGCTAACATTGCACGGTAAAATCACAACACCGATTAACAACATGCTAGCAATGCCAAGCTACGTACATGCTAGCAAAGCCTAGTAACATGCTAGCAATGCCTAGCTACATGTTAAATATTCTAGCAATGCCTAGCTACAAGCTAAAACATGCTATTAACAGTTAGCAACATGCTAGCAATGCCTAGCTACATATCAAAACATGCTAACATTGCATGGTAAAATCACAACACCGATTAACAACATGCTAGCAATGCCAAGCTACGTACATGCTAGCAAAGCCTAGCAACATGATAGCAATGCCTAGCTACATGTTAAAACATGCTAACAATGCCTAGCTACATGCCAAAACATGCTAACATTGCATGGTAAAATCACAACACCGATTAACAACATGCTAGCAATGCAAAGCTACGTACATGTTAGCAAAGCCTAGCAACATGCTAGCAATGCCTAGCTACATGTTAAATATTCTAGCAATGCCTAGCTACAAGCTAATACATGCTATTAACAGTTAGCAACATGGTAGCAATGCCTAGCTACATGCCAAAACATGCTAACATTGCATGGTAAAATCACAACACCAATAAACAACATGCTAACAATGCCAAGCTACGTACATGCTAGCAAAGCCTAGTAACATGCTAGCAATGCCTAGCTACATGCCAAAACATGCTAACATTGCATGGTAAAATCACAACACCGATTAACAACATGCTAGCAAAGCCTTGCAACATGATAGCAATGCTTAGCTACATAATGAAACATGCTAATAATTCCTGGCAACATACAAGCAATGCCGAACTACATTCTAAAACTTGCTAGCAATGCCTGGCAACATGATTGCAATGCCTAGTTAACTGCTAAATCTTGCTAGCAATATGACAGCAACGCCTAGCTACATGCAAAAACATCTATTTGACGGTTTATCTAGCTGGCTGGTTGTTTGTATTACAGTAATGTCTGTATAAACTTTAAACTTTTAAAACTAGTTTAAACTTTCAGACATGGCTTAGTAAAGCCAACATCAAAGTTAGTGTTTCTACAACTGCAATTCTACGATTACTGGATTCAGATTTTTAAAAATGTATTTGATTCAGACCAACTCAACGAATCATTTAAATACATTTGTAACAAGAAATTTTAAAAAAGCTGTCACTAAAGAAATTTCCACGGCTTTTCCATGATTTTTAAAGATTTTATCAATTTGCGTGACATTTCCAGGCCTATAAATCACAATTTTAAAATTCCCTGATATTTTTCAGGTTTTCCATGACTGCAAGAACGCCAATGAGAATGATATTTTGTTGCATTACAGTAATGCAATTTGGATGAAAATGTGTTTAATTGTCATGAAAATTATGCCACAAAATAATGCAAAACAATTGTTGCTGGTCTAAAAATAGGCTTCACTTTTTTGGGGTAAAAAATTACCCAGACATGTTCTTGACAGCTTTCGTGAGATTTCGTGCAACCAACATTCTTAGAGAGAACATGACAACGCTGTGATAAACTCACCTGATCCACCGTGCTGTGCCGACGCTGTTGAAGACGTCCCCCCATAACAGAGTACACACTGATCCGTCCATCAAATGATGCAGCTGACAGGAGGGCGGGGTTACGTGGACACCACTGCACATCATAACACCACTGATTGGCTGTTGGCAGCTCGTAAATCACCTACAACGAGAGGCAGGAGGGGGAGACTGTGACAATGCATGGCCTTTTCTCCAACTAATTTCCATGACTTTCATGATTCCAAAATCCATTAATAGAGATTACTCTCATAACATTTTAGCCAATTCAATATTTTGGAGCTGAGCATAATGAGAAAAATGTACATATTTACAAGAGAAAAGATAAGTCAATTAAATTTTGTAACATTTAAAAAATGTGATGCCGTACAGTAGACCTGTTTGAAGGTTCTTGTTTTGTTTGTTCATACTGTCTCAGCGAAAATTTACTTTTGCAATATGTAATTTCAGATCAATCGGATCGACTGACTTCGCCAGTGTTTGGGTTCCAGCACAGGATCCGGTTGTCTTTGCCGCTGCTCAGCAGAAGCTCTGGATCGGCCTGACTCCACGAGATGGACAGAATTCCTCTGGAAGATTAAAGAAAATGTGTGTGTGTGTAAAGAGCATCAAAACTGATCTCTAAACGACTGCTTCCTTAACATAATGTGTTATGGGCTTTTGTAAATCTCTACCTGGTGTGATTCTCCAGGACTTTGAGCGGTGAGGTGGCAAACCGAAGGTCCCATATCTGTATCACAGGAAGTCTGTCGTCCTCTGATGCCAAAACCAGCTGAGTGGCCACATCTGGATGCCACAACATCCCAGAACAGTGCATCTGAAAAATTCATACAACATTAAAAATGTTATCTGTTTTCTATACCAAAGTTGATGGATAGACAGACAGACACTGGCCACAAAATTTTCAGGATGTTGTTACCCGGTTGCTATGGTCACTGATTTTGATGATGGGCTCGTTCTTTCTTTGGTCCCAGACGACGGCTTTCCCGCTGGGGTTTGCAGATGCCAGTATGTGTGGCACCTGACTGTTCCACGCCACCACGCTCACATCCTCTGCGGGCTGCAACATGCACAAACACACAGCTTCAGACACAGGATTGCTTGTCCACAATGCTTTAGTAATGAAGCTGGAATTCATTGCTGACAAAATATAAACAAAATAAAAACACCAAAATCCAAATCTCCACATTTTGCAGATGTCTTAGAGCTATTTTATTGTAATTTGCGGATAACAAATCTGCATTGTTTTCTTATGTTACTGGTTCAGATTTAATTCTTAAAGACTAAACCATCTATGTTTGAGCAATATCACACTCACAACTGTGCTGTTATACTGAATATCAGCTCAACTGCGATTAGGCCATTGGCACGAGCCCACAGGTAATCACAGCTATACAACAGCACAGCTGTGAGTGGGATAATGCTTTTACACAACAGTTCTAAATACAAAAAGCTCATATGGCCAGCTATTTTATTAGGGGCCAAGCCCTGAAGGTGAGTAGGCACCTATCGAATCTGGTTTTTTTTTTGTTTTGTTTGTTTTTTCTGGCAGGGAGTCTGTGGCAGCCCATAGAACCGTATGCAGGAAAATGGTGAAAAATGGCACACTGATAGAGGACACCCTCAAATGTACCTGACCCAAATTTGGGGTCTCTAATTCAAACCCTCTAGTGCCACCAACTGTTCAAATTTGCACACACGTTTCGACCTATAACTTTTGAATCGTAAAGTCTAGAAAAAAAATTTAATATTCCCCTGATTCATTTGCTAATGCCGAGTCGAATGCATACCATGGTTTTAATTTCAGCCTGACAAGATTTTTCTCCATTTTGAATTTTCAGAAAAAACTACTTTTTCTAATTACTCCCATCATCTAGAGACAACCTTTACAAAAAGTTAGACCAAACCCTTTCCACATATAACAAAGAATTCGACAGTGGGCATGCCAAAATGTACGCGAGGCTGCGTCTTCGCAACGCTTTAGCATATTGACACGAAACTTGGTATTTGTAATCACAAGCATGACCTGATGGTACCTGCCCAGTTTCGGCTAAGTGTCACCTAACGGTCAAGAAATATGAAAAAAAAATTTGCCTATAACTTCTTAACAGTTTGGCCTAAAATTATGAGACTGGTCTCTTTGGATTCCTTAAAGCCCAGGCATACTTCAATTTGCACATTCCATCTCGAGCACAGTTGTGTGCGCACAGCTTTGAAAGTATACCTCACGTGGATGAGTGCGAATGGACGGGTTCGACACATGCGCAGTACAATTGCTTTTTTATACGCCACATAACGTTAGAGGGCAGCACTGAGTCGTGTCATTTCCAGGACATCTGCTCTGAAGGATAAAGAAGAAGAAAAAATTAAGATCCGCCTTTAGAGGAAGCAAGAACAACAACAAAATGACGGAGAAGGATATGTTCTTCGACTACTGCTTGACAGTACAGCCCAACTGTGCGTATTGCCACCTAGTGGACTCTTCTATCTCAACAGTCAACAAAAAAAATCTGGCTGCATGCAGACACTGTGCGCGGACACTCCTGAGACGAAAATTATGTCACGCGGACTGTGCATAGACCATCGCGGAACACGGACGGGTGAAGTATACTTTGGGCTTTAGTGCATACAAAGTCGAATGATACCCAATTTTCGCATATTTAATTTTACATAAAATTATTTATTTTACAAAGGCATTGCCGTATCGTTACGAAATTTGGTATGTGCCATCAGGGCCATGCCCTGAAAGTACTCAAAAAGTTTCAGGACAGAGCCACCTAGTGGTCAAAATATATAATGAAATGCTTATAACTTTTGAGTAATTTGGGCTATTGTCATGAGACTTGTGTCGTTACCTTTCTTGGGTCATGTCGAGTACATTGATACCAAACTTGCCATGTTGGCCATACTTCCTATTCGCCATCCGCATAGGTCGTTTGTCCAATTTGCTCTGTATAATCTTGGGACACTCATGACAAAAATTTATGAAAAGCTTTTTGACAGACAAAACTGTTCTTGTGTAACGCATCAATGAATTTCATCGCAAGATGCCAATAAGGATCTGAGGCTGTATCTCAGCAACACTTTGGCGTATTGATATTAAACTTGGTGTGTGTCATTGCCACCACATCCTGACCGCAACCTACAAATTTGATGACAGCGCCACCTATTGGTCAAAAGTTATAAAGAATTTCATTGCAATATAAGCAATTCTACTTCTTTTTTTCCCATACGACTTTTATTAATCATAATTAGTGATGTCCAATCATACTTCCTTACTGTTGGTGTGCTTGGCCCCGTAACTGCTGCTTGCATTTTTCACTTTACTAACGAAAAATATGAATACAAGTTGACAGACAAAGTGTCTGCACTCTTGGAGCGCCGCTTGTCTGATCAGATTAGAGGACCAAAACGATCTGTTGTATGAAGTATCTGTAAAAGTTGAGGGCTAGAGAGAAATGTTAGTGAAGTGGTTAATGAAGACTACACTAAACCCAAACCAACCATCACAAACCAAAACCACACCAAAACCTCATACACCCACCCCACTCTCACCAGCAACTTCCTCTTACCTCACAGAGCTAAAGGAACAGAAAGACAAATACATTCACTTTTACATGAAATGAAGCTATGACAACACAAAAGCACATTTAAAACCCCCATAAAATCAAGTGGGTTTTAGTTCATGTCTGTTAGCTTTGAGGTCAATTTTATGCCCCCTAAAATTGGATGAAATGAACGTTTGGCAGATATACACCTTTAATATTTACAGTTTATTTCTTCTGGGAAATCAGTTTTATTTTCGTTAATGAAAACTAAATGAAAAAATTAAATAAAAAAAAACTAACATGGTTGGAAAAAATGAAACTAAACTTTTTCAAACTAAACTTTTTTTTTTTACTTTTTCAAAACTCCAAAACTAATTGAAATAAAATACAAAATAACCTCCAATGAATTAAAGTTGTAGGTTTTTTTTATGCACAGTATATTATAAAATATGAAACATTTACAATCCTCCTTAAGACATAAAATGCTACAAGATAGAGCTAACACAAGAATGCCCTGAAAAATTTAATGACTTTAAGCATATTCCAATTATATCAGTTAACACATTGGCAGCCATAAAATATTAAAATAAGAAAAAAAACATTCAATTTCATTACAAAATTCCATAAAATAGAATTGTGCAATGTTTAATTAAATTTAAAGGAGCAATATGTAATATATTTACTGTACCTAAGCATAAAATTATGATATGTTATCAGATATTTAGCAAACATGCTAAGTTGAAATACTAGCTTCTCTGAAAACAACACTACAGCCAGTATATTCTACTTTGAAATGTCCATTCCGGGCCAGAATTTCTGTGTGTGTTTTGGCCTGTGTGATTCCGCCCACTGCACATATCCCAATAGTATTTCGACACCCCGGGTTGCCAGATTTGAAACAAGTTAGCGGGCAAACACAGCATGCTGCAGACTGGGAAGAGAAATTGGCCCGGGATTTTACATAGAAACTGGCCCAAAAGTTGTTGAGTGGGGGGGGGGGGTTGTGTCACTGTCCTTTTCTGCATATTGCTGCCCCCTTCAGCATATCGTGGCACCGTTTTGTGGCCCGTTCTGCATAATGCGGCGGCTCATTTCAGCTTAGCCCCGGTTCTCCCAATGGCCAGTCCGCCCCTGATCGGCCCCAAAGTGCGTCGGCCCACCAGGAAAATGCCTGGTATGCCAGATTACCAATCCAGCCCTGGAAGTCAGCAATACATCTAGCTAACACTGACAGAGTCATAAAAAATCCACATGAGCTGGTTTATAATTTGCAAACTATAAAAACATTGCAAATGTATACATTAGCTGATCAACTTACAGCGTAAGGCTCATTGCTTGCCATTGTCAGTTTGCTCGTTCCTGTTGCGTGACCTCAACCTGGCAACCCGCGTGAGCTACGAGTCTGGGGAGGAGGGGGCGGGGGAGACAACTCTCTCCAATACTTTGAATTTGGACAGCAGTACTCATTTTAAACGCTCGATGTCAATGTTACATATTGTTCCTTTAATTAATAAAACATATATATATATATATATATATTGACATACACTAAATTTGACTAAGGATTACTCAATTAAATTTAAATGGAATTTTGTTATGAAATTGAAATGGTGTAAACCTTAAAAAAAATGTTTTTGAGTGTAAACTTAAAGTAGAAAACTAAACTAAATTTAAAAATGTATAATTACCCTGTGGGGAATTGGACCAAGAATATTGATGACATCCTTTATGAGGTCTTTAAAAGAAATGTTAAACATAAATTCCTACCTGTGATTTTGCTCCTGGGGTCATTGGATTACTAAAATTGTTCAAGTCCCAGATGTATATCTCAGAGTCATTCGCTCCTGAGGCGATGAGATTATTCTGACAGAAAGGGAAGCATGTTTATGTTTGCAAAATACAACATCACATGTAGATAAATCTGCTGAGAGCTAAAGCATCTCTTAATGCGTTACCTGGAAGCGGTTATAGTCGAGGGCGCGTACAGGACCGGTGTGTTTGTTGGACTGTCCGATGATGGCGTCCTCTTCCGCAGAGAGAATAGAGTCCGGACTGAAGACGGTCACGGTTCCGTTCTCGCTGCCTCCGATGAGACGCCCTGAAGAACCTTTAATGTCCATCTCAAACGCAACCCAGATCAGACTGTGAAATCTGCAAACACACACAGATACTGAATTAACCTGACAGAAGTACAAGTGGCAGAGAATGGGGTCCCATTACATACTTGTAGAGCAATAAAGAAGAAAGAACTATTAGATATGCTAGAGATCTAATGATACTGGATTTCACAGATACCGATAATCAATAAAATCTCATATGCAGTTTATGCGCAACCAAAATCCCAATAATAACCAGGGTAAAAAAATTAAGATTTGGTGCAAAACGTGGGACTTTTAACTAGAAACAAGACTGAAATACACCAGGGACGCCAATCCCACACCAACACGACGGAAACATTCCTTCAAAATCAATAAGAAACTGTACAATCAAAAAAGGATATATAAGCAAACGTTCATTAATGTCTACGCTTCATATGTGTCTTTTTCATAACACCGCATATTAATAATTGTGCATTAGTCCATAAAAAGTGACGGAGACTTTCTGTCACAATGCTCTACATACAAGTATTCACCAAATTAAGATTTTTATAGCCAATATATATATTATATATATATATATATACACACACAGTGGTGTGAAAAAGTGTTTGCCCCCTTCCTGATTTCTTATTTTTTTGCATGTTTGTCACACTTAAATGTTTCAGATCATCAAACAAGTTTAAATATTAGTCAAAGATAACACAAGTAAACACAAAATGCAGTTTTTAAATGAAGGTTGTTATTATTAAGGGAAAACTAAATCCAAACCTACATGGCCCTGTGTGAAAAAGTGATTGCCCCACCTGTTAAAACATAACTTAACTGTGGTTTATCACACCTGAGTTCAATTTCTCTAGCCACGCCCAGGCCTGATTACTGCCACACCTGTTCTCAATCAAGAAATCACTTAAATAGGACCTGCCTGACAAAGTGAAGTAGACCAAAAGATCTTCAAAAGCTAGACATCATGCTGAGATCCAAAGAAATTCAGGAACAAATGAGAAAGAAAGTAATTGAGATCTATCAGTCTGGAAAAGGCTATAAAGCCATTTCTAAAGCTTTGGGACTCCAGAGAACCACAGTGAGAGCCATTATCCACAAATGGCAAAAACATGGAACAGTGGTGAACCTTCCCAGGAGTGGCCGGCCGACCAAAATTACCCCAAGAGCGCAGCGACGACTCATCCAAGAGGTCACAAAAGACCCCACAACAACATCCAAAGAACTGCAGGCCTCACTTGCCTCAGTTAAGGTCAGTGTTCATGACTCCACCATAAGAAAGAGACTGGGCAAAAATGGCCTGCATGGCAGAGTTCCAAGACGAAAACCACTGCTGAGAAAAAGAACATTAAGGCTCGTCTCATTTTTGCCAGAAAACATCTTGATGATCCCCAAGACTTTTGGGAAAATACTCTGTGGACTGACGAGACAAAAGTTGAACTTTTTGGAAGGTGTGTGTCCCATTACATCTGGAGTAAAAGTAACACCGCATTTCAGAAAAAGAACATCATACCAACAGTAAAATATGGTGGTGGTAGTGTGATGGTCTGGGGCTGTTTTGCTGCTTCAGGAACTGGAAGACTTGCTGTGATAAATGGAACCATGAATTCTGCTGTCTACCAAAAAATCCTGAAGGAGAATGTCCGGCCATCTGTTCGTGACCTCAAGCTGAAGCGAACTTGGGTTCTGCAGCAGGACAATGATCCAAAACACACCAGCAAGTCCACCTCTGAATGGCTGAAGAAAAACAAAATGAAGACTTTGGAGTGGCCTAGTCAAAGTCCTGACCTGAATCCTATTGAGATGCTGTGGCATGACCTTCAAAAGGCAGTTCATGCTCGAAAACCCTCCAATGTGTCTGAATTACAACAATTCTGCAAAGATGAGTGGGCCAAAATTCCTCCACAGCGCTGTAAAAGACTCATTGCAAGTTATCGCAAACGCTTGATTGCAGTTGTTGCTGCTAAGGGTGGCCCAACCAGTTATTAGGTTTAGGGGGCAATCACTTTTTCACACAGGGCCATGTAGGTTTGGATTTTGTTTTCCCTTAATAATAACAATCTTCATTTAAAAACTGCATTTTGTGTTTACTTGTGTTATCTTTGACTAATATTTAAACTTGTTTGATGATCTGAAACATTTAAGTGTGATTAAGTGCAAAAAAAATAAAAAAATCAGGAAGGGGGCAAACACTTTTTCACACCACTGTATGTATATATATATATATATATATATATATTCAGATTGAGGGTTTTGTAAATCTATTTTTCTTCACCAGATGGCATTTTTTACTGTTTTGTTTTTCACAAGAGATGCAGTTGGAAATGCTATGTACTTTACATATACACTCAAATATACACTATATTGCCAAAAGTATTCGCTCACCCATCCAAATAATTGAATTCAGGTGTTTCAATCACTTCCATGGCCACAGGTGTATAAAATGAAGCACCTAGGCATGCAGACTGCTTCTACAAACATTTGTGAAAGAATGGGCCGCTCTCAGGAGCTCAGTGAATTCCAGCGTGGTACTGTGATAGGATGCCACCTGTGCAACAAGTCCAGTCGTGAAATTTCCTCGCTACTAAATATTCCAGTCAACTGTCAGTGGTATTATAACAAAGTGGAATTGATTGGGAATGACAGCAACTCAGCCACGAAGTGGTAGGCCACGTAAAATGACAGAGTGGGGTCAGCGGATGCTGAGGCGCATAGTGCGCAGAGGTCGCCAACTTTCTGCAGAGTCAATCGCTACAGACCTCCAAAGTGCATGTGGCCTTCAGATTAGCTCAAGAACAGTGCGTAGAGAGCTTCATGGAATGGGTTTCCATGGCCGAGCAGCTGCATCCAAGCCATACGTCACCAAGTGCAATGCAAAGCGTCGGATGCAGTGGTGTAAAGCACGCCGCCACTGGACTCTAGAGCAGTGGAGACGCGTTCTCTGGAGTGACGAATCACGCTTCTCCATCTGGCAATCTGATGAACGAGTCTGGGTTTGGCGGTTGCCAGCAGAACGGTACTTGTCTGACTGCATTGTGCCAACTGTGAAATTTGGTGGAGGGGGGATTATGGTGTGGGGTTGTTTTTCAGGAGCTGGGCTTGGACCCTTAGTTCCAGTGAAAGGAACTCTGAATGCTTCAGCATACCAAGAGATTTTGGACAATTCCATGCTCCCAACTTTGTGGGAACAGTTTGGGGATGGCCCCTTCCTGTTCCAACATGACTGCGCACCAGTGCACAAAGCAAGGTCCATAAAGACATGGATGAGCGAGTTTGGTGTGGAAGAACTTGACTGGCCTGCACAGAGTCCTGACCTCAACCCGATAGAGCACCTTTGGGATGAATTAGAGCGAAGACTGCGAGCCAGGCCTTCTCGTCCAACATCAGTGTCTGACCTCACAAATGCGCTTCTGGAAGAATGGTCAAAAATTCCCATAAACACACTCCTAAACCTTGTGGAAAGCCTTCCCAGAAGAGTTGAAGCTGTTATAGCTGCAAAGGGTGGGCCGACGTCATATTAAACCCTATGGATTAAGAATGGGATGTCACTTAAGTTCATATGTGTCTAAAGGCAGATGAGCGAATACTTTTGGCAATATAGTATATTTTAGCCTATTTTTTTTAGATTTACGCATTTCAATTTAATAACAAAATTCCATCAAATTTAATTGCTTAATCTCTGAAAATATTAAATGTTTTTTTAAATTCCATCCATTTTTCTTCTCATGGACACTTGATTATCTAATCAAAATGACAAAATATGCATTGAAGTGAGGATAAAAATATAGATGAAGTGTTGCAAACTATCCTCATTAATTTCTCATACAATGTAACAAATAAAATTAACCTAAGGGGAAAAAACCTTGGCATCGTGACAAAATGTTACAATTTAAAAATGTATCTTGTACAGACATTCTTTTATGAATGACACATACCACAGGTGTCAGAAACATGTTCACATGACACATTCAGTGCGGGTGTCTGACACATTCTACGCAGTAAAACACCTGTCGTTAAACCAGTGTTTCTGGGATTGAATTGCTGCTGGGTGAAAGGTCAATTACACATAAATTTGCATTTTAAGGAATTAAGGATAAATAAACCCTTGTAAATCCATTATCGTATGTCAAAACTGAGTGCACTGTAAAATATGTCTGTAATTTCAATGGTAAAAAAATATACAAATGTTACGGTAAAAAAACACTTATTGGTTAACGGTAGTCATCTTAAAATACGTGGTAAAAACGCATCATATATTTAACGAGACAATGCATTTTACGGTAAAATATTGTAAAAAAAAAAATCTGAATTTTGATGTAAAAAGTGATTTTACCATATAAAGGTACACATTTATATTATGTTTAACAAGAGAATACTTCTACTTTTTACAGTAAACTAATATTATTATTATTTATTTATTTATTTTTATTGCCATGTCAGCATCTCTGGCTATTTTCATGGCAAGATCAAGGTAGTTTTAAAAGGTAATATACACAATATAAACTCGTCCCTTTTTCAGGACACTGTATTTTAAAGATAATTTTCTAAAAATCCAAATATCTTTAAAGATCTTTATCGTAAAGGGTTTAAACAATGTTTTCCATGCTTGTTCAATGAACCATAAACAATTAATGATCATGCACCTGTGGAACGGTCATTAAGACACTAACAGCTTACAGACGGTAAGCAATTAAGGTCACAGTTATAAAAACTTAGGACACTAAAGAGAGCTTTCTACTGACTCTGAAAAACACCAAAAGAAAGATGCCCAGGGTCCCTGCGTGAACGTGCCTTAGGCATCCTGCATGGAGGCATGAGGACTGCAGATGTGGCCAGGGCAATAAATTACAATGTCCGTACTGTGAGACAGGAAGGACAGCTGATCGTCCTCGCCTGCACAGGATCGGTACATCTGAATATCACACCTGCGGGACAGGTACAGGATGGCAACAACAACTGCCCGAGTTACACCAGGAATGCACAATCCCTCCATCAGTGCTCAGACTGTCCGCAATAGGCTGAGAGAGGCTGGACTGAGGCCTGTTGTAAGGCAGGTCCTAACCAGACATCACCGGCAACAACGTCACCTACGGGCACAAACCCACCTTCGCTGGACCAGACAGGATTAGCAAAAAGTGCTCTTCACTGACGAGTCGCGGTTTTGTCTCACCAGAGGTGATGGTCGGACTCGCGTTTATCGTAGAAGGAATGAGCGTTACACCGAGGCCTGTACTCTGGAGCGGGATCGTTTTCGAGGTGGAGGGTCCGTCATGATCTGGGTCGCTGTGTCACAGCATCATCGGACAATCGGCCGGCAATCTCAACGCTGTGCATTACAGGGAAGACATCCTCCTCCCTCATGTGGTACCCTTCCTGCAGACTCATCCTGGCATGACCCTCCATGTTATGTGTATTATTTTACGTAGTTTAGAAAATGTTTATTGCATTATTTTAGTGTCACATGTGTGACCCTGATGCTGTTTTGTGCATATGTGTATTACTCATTGCTCTTTGAAGGGTCACTCTTGATTAACTTTAAGTCATTATGTGGCCTTTTGTAGTTACTATGGGGATTATCAATACATTTTAAAGTGAAAAGCAGACGTTTAAAGTTCCAGAAGGTTAGTATATCAAGTTGATATCACTTAATAACATACAGTAGTGTTCCTCACCTGTATGAGAATATCTCACCTGTTGGATGTGGGAAGAGTTCCTCTGAGCTTCATGTCCATGGATGTATCAGCAAAATTCATCTCAAAGATCTCCAGAGCAGAGCTGGTGTTGAAAGAGGCATCCAGCTGCTGTGCTGCAGTACCTGCAGATATGAGATGGTGAAGAAGACAGAAGACGACGTTCCGGTTCCGGTGTTCCGCTGCCTGCTTTCCATTTGGTAACCGTTAGAACTAAATTACAGAATGGTTAGTATTGTTCTTTTTCTAAAATGTCATTACTCTGTGCTAAGGTTGGGTGATATACCAGTTACAGTGATACCAGATCACTCAAGGAAAGAGAGAGACCTGGTCTGCAAAAGCAAGCTCAAAATAAGGGACTCGCCTCAACCAAAATAAGTGAAAATAAACCATTCGATTATTTTCCCATGTGGGGGAATTATAAGCATGGATATCATAACTTCAGTGAAGACTTGGAAGCAACTGAGAAATGTACTTCTTAACCTTGATATTGTTCCTTGTATCGGTATTAACCATGCATGTATATAACTGTATATAGCTGTCTAAAAGTTCTTCAGCATGTCACAGAAGGCTTAATCCACAACGTGCATTAAGGCAAAGAAATGAAGGATGCAGCAGTTTCCTTTGGAATCAAAAGCACATGCTTATCATGTTCAAATAAAAAGAGAGAGAAGCCTCATTTTTGGGGCAAAAGGAACTGGTGAAATTCCGAAAACTTACTGCGATAAACCATTTAGACTTTGGGTTTATGAAGAAAAATTATCAGAACAAAATTTACTAAATTTATACATAACGTTTCACTCCTGAACAATTGAAAGGGAGACTAAAATTAATTTTCATTCTGTTTGCATAAAGGTAAATGTTATTCTACTAGACATTCAACCATAACACAGACACGTGTTTGTTTTTCTATCATAGTGGTGATTCCCATTGACTTCTGCTGTTTATGAACTGAGCTAATTATATTTTCTATCCCCTAACCCTCACAGGAACCTCTTGATTTTTACATGTTCATAAAACATAATTTAGTATGTTTGAGACCGTTTGCTGCTCCTCAAAATGTTAGCGATTTCATGTATTACTATCCTTGTGAAGGCATTTGGTCTCATACAAATGTAGGTAAAACCTGAAACGCGCGCGCACATGCACACACACACTCTCACTCACTCACTCACACACACACAGACAGACACACTCACTCACACTCACACACACACACACAGACACTCTCACTCACTCACACACACACACACACACAGACACTCTCACTCACACAGACACTCTCACTCACTCTCACACACACACACACACACAAGACACTCTCACTCACTCACACACACAGACAGACACTCTCGCTCACACACACTCTCACTCACTCACACACACACAGACAGACACTCCCATTCACTAACACACACAGACACTCTCACTCACTCACACACACACTCTCACTCACAAACACTCACTCACACACACACAGACACTCTCACTCACTCACACACACACAGATACTCACTCACTCACTCACACACACACACACACACACACACACACACACACACACTCTCACTCTCACACACACAGACACTCACACACACGCTCTCTCACTCACTCACTCACTCACTCACTCACACACAGACAGACAGACACTCTCATTCACTAACACACACACTCTCACTCACAAACACTCACTCACACACAGACACTCTCACTCACTCACAGACACACTACTCACTCACTCACACACACACACACACACACAGAGACACTCTCACTCACTCACACAGACACTCTCACTCACTCACACACACAGACACTCTCACTCACTCACTCACACACACACACTCACTCACACACACACTCTCACTCACTCACACACACGGACAGACACTCTCACTCACTCACACACACACACGGACAGACACTCACTCACTCACACTCTCACTCACAAACACAGACACTCTCACTCATTCACACACACTGTCACTCACACACACACAGACACTCTCACTCACTCACTCACTCACTCACACACACACACACAGACACTCTCTCTCACTCACTCACTCACTCACTCACACACACACACACACACACACACACACACACACACCTAAGGCCAGGTACGCAGGATGATGTCTCGCAGGACTCCATGCTTGAGTCGCTGTCCTGAGGATCTCCTTCACCCTCATCTTCCTCCAAACTCCTGAACAGACCATGAAATACATACAGAACATGTCAACAAACACACAGACGTTCACATGACAATTCTTCTACAGTACCAGGTATCCAATACTTTATTTCAGATGTTAGATCGACCTAAAGCCCCTAATATGATCTACATATCTTTAAAAGGAGACAAAAGATCAACTATTATCGCAGACATCTTACTGCAACAGAAGTACTAGCCTAACTGAAACACAGCATATCATGTAGTCTAAAACTATTAACCTCTCTCACGGGCCTCATAAGCATTCCTTATGTGTTATAAATGTCCTTTATAGCTTCACAGAGCAGCAGTGAATGTTTACAATCACAGTTTATTTATTTCCTGATGAGAAGCAGTTAGCATTAGGATTAGCCTGCTGCTCTCTACCTGCGCTTTACACACAAAACCCACTGAACACACCATAAAAATACACACAATAACATCAAAAACTCGAGTTTATGCTCAAAACACTAAATAACATGCATTGTTGTTTGTACACTTACGTTTGTTTGTGAACAGAGTTCAGCGCCGCTTACATCCCTCAAGGGAAATGTAGTCCAGTACGGCGGCTGAAGAGCAGCGGTATTTACGTAACGCCAAATTCGCAAGCGCTCAAGGAGTATTGATTTCTGTCGTGCAGATATTTGTATTAGTTAGCAAAATTAATAAATAAATAAAAATAGCCACCAATATCTCTATTACATTGAATTAAAACATATATAGAATACATTTAATGTAATAAAATATTTTTTAACTGTCGTTTCCCTGACAGAATTCACTGCATTTATACTTAGACAATGACTGATAAAATGTCCACATAATCTATTGTTTTTCTTCATCTTTATCCAAATGCAAACCCTGCCCATTTGGATTTTATAATGATGAATCTTTTAATACCAACAAGAAATGATATTGCTTTTTATTCAGTAGATGTAAAAGTCTTGTAAGGAATGAGAAACTCAACGATAACATTTAGGTTCATCTTTATTAGAGACACATATATACACAAGTTATAGAGCAGAGAGGTTTATAACATTAGATTTCATAATGTTTGACAGGTTCAGGTTCTTTCTCGGGGTCTCCTCCTTTTTCCAAATACAGGTTGTTGTAGGGATATTATTTAGGTGCCTGGTGAGAGACAGAGACAGTAGTTAAGACTAGACAATATCATTATGATTACAACATTTTAGCGGAACCTACAATAGAATTTCAGTAAACACTACATTAGAATGTGAAACATTCAGAACTTGAAGTCAAAATGAAATAGTGTTCACAACTGATCTGGAACAAGACAAAAATGTAATGTAAATGCAAACATGTGGGTTGGAACTTGTTTTTATCCATAAATAATTGACTTTTTTGGACATTCAGACAGTGCAACCCATTGAACGGACTATGCGTCTATCACTCTCGGCCTCATTTAATATTGCAAAAAATGTAATATGAATTGTAGCTAAAGGTCTAGGACTATGGTCTCTTGTTGAATATTTTTCCTGCACTCACCACAGGTTGATAGGCAGGAAACACCTCGCCTAGACCAAACATCAGCATCATAACGCCTAAGAACCCCAGCAGATGTTTACACATCGTCCTCCAGTCCACAGGGCTCGGAGACATGTCCACCCTGTTCCTGATGAACATGTCAAAGTCCCAGTGGATCTACAATACCAACATGAAACATCACATCATGACACACCCACCAGGAGCAATACATGCAACCCTTATCAGTGAATAGACTACAGTGTTGTGAGTCTTCTCTTACAGGCTCTCCTCAGTTTCTCCTCAGATCAGGATGGTCCCACTGATACCATGGGTCTCTTTCATGCTGTGATCTGTTTGGCAACATGGGGTAGTCACCATACCTGAAAAACAACAATGCAAACAAAAAGTTAGAACCCTCAACTGCAGGTGTTTTTCAGGGTCTTAAATTCACTCAGAAACTGCAGTCTGAGAGACACACCCCCTGCCATCATCAGGATACAGCTGGTAATCTTCCAGAGTCATGTTGTATTTCTTGGCTGCTGCTGCTCTCTCCTCTGGGGTTTTGGGGTACGGGCCAGGCAGCATGCCCTGTGAAACACCAGAGGCTGCAACACAACACACAAACGGTAATTATGAATACATTTCTTTAGATACACG
Organism: Myxocyprinus asiaticus; assembly: GCF_019703515.2. NCBI lineage: Eukaryota > Metazoa > Chordata > Actinopteri > Cypriniformes > Catostomidae > Myxocyprinus > Myxocyprinus asiaticus. The sequence continues at coordinate 1,383,445 of NC_059379.1, read as the reverse complement.
CTTCACATCACAAACTTTCATCATAACATTTGAGCAATGAGCTTTCCAGACTGTGGTCACATTGCAAGCAGGCTCATTTTCATGCAAGCTCCATCATTTAATTGTAAATTGGTTTTTATTAAAAAATGTGTACATTGAAAAACAACCATTTAAAACAACAGACAGCTTGATACAGCTATTGAGACAGAAAAAGGTCCTACAATATTGCACATTAAAATGATAGAAAACACAAAAATATGTCAATTGATCTTTATTGCATGAAAATTGAGCGCTAATAACAGTTTTGTTTTTCTCTTAAATATGTAATAAAAACCAATTTACAACTAAATGAAGGGGTTTGCATGAAAATGGGCTTGCTTACAATGTGAGTAGGGTTGCCACCCGTCCTGTAAATTACAGGATTGTCCCGTATTTAAGCTGATCAGATGGCGTCACGGTGAAATTGTCCCAGATCACTAATTTAAAATAAGTTGGAAAATTTGCCAATGCTGGGTAAGGGACCATCCGGAAAGTCCACAAATGTTGCTAAGACTGTGTATTTTTTTTATTTTTTATATATAAATGTTCAATAAGATCAAACAGTATATGAATACATTCACTGAGTCATAAAGACAAGTACAGGTGAAGGAAAAAAAAAATAAATAAATAAAATTATTTAAAAAAATACGTATAAACCAACCAAAATGCATACATAAATAAGATAAAGACAAATAATAGAAAAAAATACAAATAAATATATTTTGAACATTTAAAAGATTAAATTATATATATATATAAGTCATGGGTCAGGAAAGTTCTAATTTTAGCATATAAGGAAGGATATACAATTTTTATTAATAACGCATATTAATTTTACAACTTCAAAAGTGGCAACCCTAAATGTGTCCACAGTCTGGAAAGATCATTGCTCAAATATTATCATGAAAGTTTGTGTTGTGAAGTGCTTATCTAAAGAAATGAATAAACACGAAGCATTATATATTAAATGAATAAATGAACATTATAGGAGATTAGCGCACTGGCCTTGACATGAAGGTTATTAAACTATTTATCCAATAACCTTTCCGTTCCGACTATGTATTCACATTAAAAGATAGCATAAATGTATGATAGCACACCTGCTCTTGTTCCAATGATAATTTGAGAGATTGTGTTTTTGCGTTAGAAAGAACTCGAGTCAACAGACCCGCTCTGACCGCCGCCATACTGCCTCACTGAAACAAGCGCGCATGCGCAGAGTGCTGTCAATCAATCAACACAGAGGACACGCCCCAATTACACTGCAGCAACACACCTGAAAAAGCAATAACCTACCGAGATGCTCCAAACCATATATAGACTGTGTTTATTATGTGCACTGTGTAGTTTGTTTATAATATTTCTCTTCAAAAGTCCTGTATTGCTGAATTATTTGTGATACTTCACCCTCAAACCAATAATAAAATATATATTTGAGTATGTTACCTGCATTTCAAATGGATTTAATTGCTTGTGTATTTTTAGTGGCAGCACTGACAAATTTTCTTGAATATTTGTAAATGTGGCGAACGCTTCAGAACTGAATAAGAGACACTGTTGAACATTTTTCTGTCTGTCAATTTTTACATATTACACAAACAAACAATAGTTAGATCGATCTATCTATCTATCTATCTATCTATCTATCTATCTGTCTGTCTGTCTGTCTGTGTTTTTCTGTCTGTCTCTGTGTCTGTCTCTGTGTCTGTCTGTCTGTCTGTCTACCTATCTATCTATCTATCTATCTGTCTATCTGTCTGTCTCTCTGTCTGTGTTTTTCTGTCTGTCTCTGTGTCTGTCTATCTATCTCTCTGTCTGTCTATCTGTCTATCTATCTGCCTGTCTGTCTGTCTGTCTATCTGTGTCTATCTATCTATCTATCTATCTATCTATCTGTCTGTCTGTCTGTTTTTCTGTCTGTCTGTCTGTCTATCTATCTATCTATCTATCTATCTGTCTGTCTGACTGTTTCTGTCTGTCTGTGTCTGTCTATCTATCTATCTATCTATCTATCTATCTGTCTGTCTGTGTTTTTCTGTCTGTCTGTGTCTGTCTGTCTGTGTTTTTCTGTCTGTCTGTCTATCTATCTATCTATGTTTTTTTGTCTATCTGTCTGTCTGTGTTTTTCTGTCTGTCTGTTTCTGTCTATCTATCTATCTATCTGTCTATCTATCTATTTGTCTGTCTGTCTGTCTGTGTTTTTCTGTCTGTCTCTGTGTCTGTCTATCTATCTGTCTGTCTATCTATCTATCTATCTGTCTATCTGTCTGTCTGTCTGTCTGTCTGTGTTTTTCTGTCTATCTATCTGTCTGTCTATCTATCTATCTATCTATCTATCTATCTATCTGTCTGTCTGTCTGTCTGTCTGTCTATCTATCTCTCTGTCTGTCTATCTGTCTGTCTATCTATCTGCCTGCCTGTCTGTCTATCTATCTATCTGCCCGCCTGTCTGTCTGTCTGTCTGTCTATGTTTTGCTGTCTGTCTGTGTCTATCTATCTATCTATCTATCTATCTATCTATCTATCTATCTATCTATCTGTCTGTCTGTCTGTGTTTTTCTGTCTGTCTGTGTCTGTCTGTCTGTCTGTCTGTCTATCTATCTATCTATGTTTTTCTGTCTATCTGTCTGTCTGTTTTTCTGTCTGTCTGTGTCTGTCTATCTATCTGTCTATCTATCTATCTATTTGTCTGTCTGTCTGTGTTTTTCTGTCTGTCTCTGTGTCTGTCTATCTATCTGTCTGTCTATCTATCTGTCTATCTATCTATCTGTCTGTCTGTCTGTCTGTGTTTTTCTGTCTGTCTCTGTGTCTGTCTATCTATCTGTCTATCTATCTATCTATCTATCTATCTATCTATCTGTCTGTCTGTCTGTCTATCTATCTCTCTGTCTGTCTATCTGTCTATCTATCTGCCTGCCTGTCTGTCTATCTATCTATCTATCTGCCCGCCTGTCTGTCTGTCTGTGTGTCTCTCTGTCTGTCTGTCTGTCTGTTTTGCTGTCTGTCTGTATCTATCTATCTATCTATCTATCTATCTATCTATCTATCTATCTATCTATCTATCTGCCCGCCTGTCTGTCTGTCTGTGTGTCTCTCTGTCTGTCTGTCTGTCTGTCTGTTTTTCTATCTATCTATCTATCTATCTATCTATCTATCTGTCTGTCTGTCTGTTTCTGTCTGTCTGTGTCTGTCTATCTGTCTATCTGTCTATCTATCTATCTATCTATCTATTTGTCTGTCTGTCTGTGTTTTTCTGTCTGTCTGTCTGTCTGTCTATCTATCTATCTATGTTTTTCTGTCTGTCTGTCTGTTTTTCTGTCTGTCTGTTTCTGTCTATCTATCTATCTATCTGTCTATCTATCTATTTGTCTGTCTGTCTGTGTTTTTCTGTCTGTCTGTGTCTGTCTGTCTGTCTGTCTATCTATCTACAGTGCATCCGGAAAGTATTCACAGCGCTTCACTTTTTCCACATTTGGTTATGTTACAGCCTTATTCCAAAATGGATTAAATTCATTATTTTCCTCAAAATTCTACAAACAATACCCCATAATGACAACGTGAAAGAAGTTTGTTTGAAATCTTTGCAAATTTATTAAAAATAAAAAACGAAAAAAAATCACATGTACGTAAGTATTCACAGCCTTTGCCATGACACTCAAAATTGAGCTCCTGTTTCCACTGATCATCCTTGAGATGTTTCTACAACTTGATTGAAGCCCACCTGTGGTAAATTCAGTTGATTGGACATGATTTGGAAAGGCACACACCTGTCTATATAAGGTCCCACAGTTAACAGTGCATGTCAGAGCACAAACCAAGCCATGAAGTCCAAGGAATTGTCTGTAGACCTCCGAGACAGGATTGTATCGGGGCACAGATCTGGGGAAGGGTACAGAAACATTTCTGCAGCATTGAAGGTCCCCATGAGCACAGTGGCCTCCATCATCCGTAAATGGAAGAAGTTTGGAACCACCAGGACTCTTTCTAGAGCTGGCCGCCTGGCCAAACTGAGTGATCGGGGGAGAAGGCCCTTAGTCAGGGAGGTGACCAAGAACCCGATGGTCACTCTGACAGAGCTCCAGCATTTCTCTGTGGAGAGAGGATAACCTTCCAGAAGAACAACCATCTCTGCAGCACTCCACCAATCAGGCCTGTATGGTAGAGTGGCCAGACGGAAGCCACTCCTCAGTAAAAGGCACATGACAGCCCGCCTGGAGTTTGACAAAAGGCACCTGAAGAACTCTCAGACCATGAGAAACAAAGATTGAACTCTTTGGCCTGAATGGCAAGCGTCATGTCTGGAGGAAACCAGGCACCGCTCATCACCTGGCCAATACCATCCCTACAGTGAAGCATGGTGGTGGCAGCATCATGCTGTGGGGATGTTTTTCAGCAGCAGGAACTGGGAGACTAGTCAGGATCGAGGGAAAGATGAATGCAGCAATGTACAGAGACATCCTTGATGAAAACCTGCTCCAGAGCGCTCTGGATCTCAGACTGGGGTGAAGGTTCATCTTCCAACAGGACAACAACCCTAAGCACACAGCCAAGATAACAAAGGAGTGGCTCCGGGACAACTCTGGGAATGTCCTTGAGTGGCCCAGCTAGAGCCCAGACTTGAACCCGATTGAACATCTCTGGAGAGATCTGAAAATGGCTGTGCGCCGACGCTCCCCATCCATCCTGATGGATCTTGAGAGGTCCTGCAAAGAAGAATGGGAGAAACTGCCCAAAAATAGGTGTGCCAAGCTTGTAGCATCATACTCAAAAAGACTTGAGGCTGTAATTGGTGCCAAAGGTGCTTCAACAAAGTATTGAGAGGCTGTGAATATTTATGTACATGTGATTTATTTTTTTTCGTTTTTATTTTTTTTTAAATAAATTTGCAAAGATTTCAAAAACTCACGTTGTCATTATGGGGTATTGTTTGTAGAATTGAGGAAAATAATGAATTTAATCCATTTTGGAATAAGGCTGTAACATAACAAAATGTGGAAAAAGTGAAGCGCTGTGAATACTTTCTGGATGCACTGTATCTGTTTTTCTGTCTATTTAAAGAAATAGATAAAATTTGATAAATTAAAAACTGAATCAGAAAGAAATGTTATTCATGAGCTTAAGAAACTGTATACTGTAATATGAGATGTTTCAACTAAGACTGCAAATCTGGGTGAAATTATTTTTTATGAATGAAGTATTACCGGTGTGGAAAAACAACATGTTCAGCTGCACTGTTATAACTTGAAAAATAGAGAAACGTTTCAATGTCAGTGATGGTATTAAATCACCATTTATAAAGGGAGAACATTTTAAAATAAAGAATGACAAAATATGCATTTAGGTTATGCAGCAATTGCCTTGCATGTTTATTGTGATTTTTTTTTTTTAAATAAATTTGATCAAGGAAGCAAACTCTGTTAGTAAAAGTTTGGGCTTAATTCTTCTTCTGTAAAGTTTTCATACTCAAGTTATGTAACTTAAAAAAAAAATTAAAAAAAAACCAAATAATACCTCTGTTAAGCCATTCATGCATGAACAAAGATTTGTTTCGGATTAAAATATTGTAATTGATCTCTTTGTGGGAAGAAACATTGTGCATAAATCCCAATTTCCAAGCAAGCAAAGCTTGTTAGTGAAATTTAGAGAGCTTCACTGGGTATGAAACTGCATTTTAAAAGATGATCCAAACCTCACATTTTATTAAAAATGGAGTTTGGAATAAAGTACCAAGCTGAGTCACTGTTCTTAGATAATCAATCCAGATATAACGTCAGAGTGTGTATATGAACTCCATTTCCCATGAAGCTGTGCGGCTCATTGGCGTGACGTCAGCAGCGCTCAGCGTTCACCGGAGCATCCCGCTTCTCACAGCGACGAATCATGATTTCTGCCGATTTCATTATCTATAGGTGATGGTTTCACACCGAAGGGGAGTTATTGAGTATGTCCCGTGCTGTGGAATATTTCCTGACGGTTGTCTTGTAAGTAAGGAATGTCTGCTGGTTTTCATTCATCGGGATTCGCGCACAAACTGAAGGAAGATGAAGAAGCAATTCAACCGAATGCGACAGCTCGCCAACCAGACAGTGGGCAGGTAAATACACCTTCATCTGTCACATTCACCTCTTATAATCAACTAAATATACTGCAATCAGCGATGAATCGAGATGTCAGATATTTACGAACAGCTTCAGGTCCTATAGTTGTATATTCGTATATGTAAATAAGAAAACGTGATGCTTAATATTACAGCTACACACACGGTCGGTTACTATGTAGTGTTTAAGCGTTCAGTTTGTTAAATGTGATTGCATTATTGGGTGTTCATGATTTTATGGTGACACGCATGTGTGGGTCGGTCCTGATGTTGGGCCTCACGCGCATCCTTCACCTGTTCTGACCCCAAACACATCAACACTCATACTGATCCACACCAATAAACCATACACATATCATTACAGATTGATGCCATTTCTTTAATAACATTTAATAATGTTTCTATAGTCTATAATAATAGTAATAATAAAGTATCTGTCTGTCTGTCTGTCTGTCTATCTCTGTGTCTATCTATCGTTCTATCTATCTGTCTGTCTGTCTCTGTGTCTGTCTATCTATCTATCTATTTATCTATTGTTCTGTCTGTCTGTCTATCTATCTATCTGTCGTACTGTCTATCTGTCTATCTGTCTGTCTGTCTGTCGTTCTGTCTGTCTGTCTATCTATCTATTTATCTATTGTTCTGTCTGTCTGTCTATCTGTCTGTCTATCTATCTATCTATCTATCGTACTGTCTATCTATCTGTCTGTCTGTCTGTCTGTCTGTCGTTCTGTCTGTCTGTCTATCTATCTATCTATCTATCTATCTGTCGTACTGTCTATCTATCTGTATCTATCTGTCTGTCTGTCTGTCGTTCTGTCTATCTATCTATCTATCGTACTGTCTATCTATCTGTCTGTCTGTCTGTCTATCTATCTGTCTCTCTGTCTGTCTGTCGTTCTGTCTGTCTGTCTATCTATCTATCTATTTATCTTTTGTTCTGTCTGTCTGTTATTCTGTCTGTCTGTCTGTCATCTGTCTATCTATCTATCTTTCTGTCTGTCTATCTATCTATCGTTCTGTCTGTCTGTCATCTATCTGTCTATCTATCTATCTATCTATCTGTCTGTCTGTCTGTCTATCGATCTATTGTTCTGTCTGTCTGTCTATCTATCTATCTATCTATCTATCGTTCTATTGTTCTATCTATCTTTCTGTCTGTCTATCTATCTATCGTTCTGTCTGTCTGTCATCTATCTGTCTGTATGTCTGTCTATCTATCTATCTATCTATCTATCTATCTATCTATCTATCTATCTATCTGTCTGTTGTTCTATCTATCTATCATTCTGGCTGTCTGTCTGTCTATCTATCATTTGTCTGTCTATCTATCGTTCTGTCTGTCTGTCTGTGTGTCTGTCTATCTGTCTGCATGTCTGTGTGTCTTTGTTTGTCTGTCTGTCTGTGTATCTGTCTGCGTGTCTCTTTGTCTGTCTGTCTGTCTGTCTGTCTATCCTTCTGTTTGTCATCTATCTATTTTTCTATCTGTCTGCGTGTCTCTTTGTCTGTCTGTATGTCTGCCTGCCTGCTTGCCTGTCTGTCTGTCTGTCTGTCTGTCTGTCTATCTGTCTATCATTCTGTTTGTCATTTATCTATCGTTCTATGTATCTGTCTGTCTGTCTGTCTATTTTTTTCTATCTGTCTGTGTGTCTCTCTGTCTGTCTGTCAGATATAGTATATAAAAGATATCGTTTTGTCTGTGGTTTAAAAGTGTAGAATGGCTAGAAAAAATATATTTGTTGAAATAAATTATATAAATCTAGAAATCAAAGATTTAGGAAGAATGAAATTGTATGTAATTTGACTTGTATGTGTGCTCACTTTGGGAACAAAAATTGGAGTGAATATTTTAATATTTTTATATATGTAAATATTATGGACGTTAATTAAGGCTTTGAGAAAGGTGGGCCTTGCTTGACATTTCTTTCTTTATGAATAGGTGAATAAATGCAAATTAAAATTAATTTATATTCCAGTGGTTTTATTCTGATGGGGGAATGAAACTGACTGTTGGTCTTGGTTACTACGGCAACAGGAAGTGATGCTTTTGTGTCATTAATTCAGTTTTGAATGAGGCGATGAATTGAAAAGACTCCCTGGAGTCAGTGACTATTGACTGAGATGAGTGACTCTTTCATGTACTGAATTACATTTACATTGTTGTTGATAGCAGATACTTTTAACAAATATACTATACCTGTTAAAATTGGTTCACATGGCAGAGAAAATACCTGGATAGGTCAGAGGGAGCTCCAGAGAGATGGAGAAGAGAGATGTAACTCTGCAGTAGGTTCTCTTCACCCAGAGTAGTTCTGGTAACGTTTTACCCA
>NC_059379.1:1350000-1370000 GCF_019703515.2 Myxocyprinus asiaticus | reverse complement strand
TGATGGTTCTTCTGCATTCATTCATGGATGTCTCCAAAGCATACAGTACATCCATTTCAGTGAGCAAGTAAATATTGGCACAGATAGACTTCTGGTGGAATAGGTAAGGCCACTGTCTCCCAATATCTTCAACTGAAGGTGCTGGAGTGGAATATAAATGCTGACGCAGAAGACAGAATTTATTCTCCCTGAGATTCTTTACTTCTGCTCTCTCTACCCCACCAATTCCCTCATGGCTATAAATGTCCTTTAGTTGCTGACGTTTGGCCTCTATCGTCTCCTCTATCTCCTCTGGTGGAAGGGCTGAAATCTCACCCATCCATAGGTGTAATTTGGTCCTCTCTTGCATCCAAAGTTTGGCCTTGATCTATGACAGGCAAAACTGCTCTCGCGGTTCGGATTTTCATCTCACGTCTTCACTTGTAGTAGGAGTGATGCTTAACCTCCTCCAAATAACGAACCATTTGGAAATTTTTCTCCGAAGCTGTCAGGATACTCCCTAACAATCTTTTGACAGATTGTAAGACATTGAGGTCATGTTGGACAAAGCTCAAACTTGCAGATCTCACCATCTGGCGCCTTTCAGCAAGGTTTGGGTCTTTTCCTGTAGAGATTGCCGTACAGATTTCAAGAGGCATTTGGTCCCAAGGGTCTTGAAAAGTCTCTGGCCATGTCTTGGAGATGATGGAGGCTCGTGTAGAGTTCAAACTTGGCCTGGCTGCCTTGGAGTGGGACGTAATGCAAGACAGGCCAGAGTGTGTTGGACAAAATTTGAAGCAGCTTTTTGAGTTGATATCATTAAGGTCTTCTTGCTGGACATCACTGTCAGGTCCAATATAGTTGGCACTGCATCAACTTTTAATTTAAGTCTCTCTGCAAAGCCTGCTTCGAACTGTGTCTTGTTTGTAAAAGAATCATCGGTAAAATAAAGCAAGCAAACAAACACGTTCTTACTGACGTGATCCGGGACTTCATTAAAAATAAACGTAAGCCTCTCTATCTTAATGTTAGGATCCATGGTAAGTAAATGCAAGAAATCTAGTTTCTCACAACATGGCACTGCACAACGTCTTGACATCTTCGTGGCCATCGTGACATCTCCTGTTGCTCCAAAAATAACTACTCTAAACGCAAGACTGGTGGGCGGGCCTAAGCAGTGTCGACAGTAAAGTAGGCGTTGATCTGTTCATGCAGAGGCTGGCCTGTGCTGATGTAATACCTCACTATGACGTATTAGTGAGGAGGAAGTATAGAATGAGTCATTTTGGCACATTGGTTTCAATAAAGCCTTTTTTTAGACTAACGAAGAAATGTTTGGTTCTGAAATTTACAGTATGTTTTTATAGTGCTATGAACTCTTATATGTCAAGATATCATGGTAAGTTTGATTTTCCAATTCATGACCCCTTTAAGTCTTCTTTGCTTTCTAGTCCAGAGCCCTGAGGTTTAGAAATGATCCGTTGCGGGGGCCTGGGTAGCTCAGCGAGTATTGACGCTGACTACCACCCCTGGAGTCGCGAGTTCGAATCCAGGGTGTGCTAAGCAACCAAACTGGCCCGGTTGCTAGGGAGGGTAGAGTCACATGGGGAAACCTCTTCATGGTCGCTATAATGTGGTTCTAGCTCTCGGTGGGGCACGTGGTGAGTTGTACGTGGATGCCACGGAGAATAGCGTTAAGCCTCCACACATGCTACGTCTCCGCGGTAACGCGCTCATCAAGCCACGTGATAAGATGCGCGGATTGACGGTCTCAGACGCGGAGGCAACTGAGATTCATCCTCCGCCACCCGGATTGAGGTGAGTCACTATGCCACCACGAGGACTTAGAGCACATTGGGAATTGGGCATGCCAAATTGGGGAGAAAAAAAGAAATGATCTGTTGCAGAATGACTGAGGATAGATTGGACGATGCCTGCAGAATTATAGCCTCTACCTCTTCAAACCAGGTCGACATTGTTCTACAAAAAGAGAAAAGCGTGATGAAGAATTAGTACAGGAATGCCACACATGCTGTACTCTGGCAATGGGTAGTAAACCAACAGATTCTCATGTTTTGCACAGCACATTCTCTCTGCTTGTGTAATACCGTAAACACCCATGTTAGGAAGCCGCACAGCCTGATATTCCAGTGTAACAAAATGTCAGACACACCCTGATGAATGAGAACTAATTTGATCTTTCCAACAACAAGCCCTTCATCTGTGTCACTGATCAATACAAACATGTTTCCGTTTTTGCATGTTGTGCCTCTGACTGTTACATCATTGGTTATATCGGCGTTCACAGGTTCAAAGTTCAGATTGGAAACTGACTGTGTGATCTCTTCATTGTATTCTCTGAAATAAAACTCTGTGCTTTTCTCCACTACAATGTCTTGTGGAAGTTGCCAGCATACAGATATGCCTGAAGAAGCTGATGTTTCTCAGCAAGTGTTTGCCATAAATTCTTAAAGTTATGGGATTTTCGAGCACACGTGTGTTTGCTCTCAAATCTTGTGTCCACAGACGGATTAGAGGGCCAATGGGAAAAATCAGGTCAGGATAGTGACTCAAGTAATGGTGCTTTGGTTTTAGACCAAATGCTTTGGTCCATCGAGAATCCAAATACTCATCAATTAAAACCTCCAAGGATGCTATCTGACCAGTGGAAACAGCTGGTGCACGTACAAGTTCTACTATTTGTCGTAGCTGTAAAACTAGCTGCCACGCCTCATTTTTAGATGGATTTTTTTAATTTAGTCTCCAATCAAAATTGGCTGCATCCTAAGTAAACACCAGTTTTGCACTGCATGGCCAGAAAGTTTGTCAGCCCCTGGAGCAACATCACTGGGTTTGTTGTTGGCATCACTACCCGAGGATGACAGCTGATTTATTCGTCAACGTTATTCCTGGTAACTAAAGTGCTTCTCCACTGTAACAAGATGATTAATGTATAAGGCTAAATCACATGATGCAACACCTTCAAAAACATCATGGCCAAGACAAGGCGGTAGCCCAGGCTGACATACATGAAAGTAGTTGAGTCCATTGAACACAAGAGTCAAATTTGACCCCGCAGACGGAATTTAATGTAGCATCACTTCTCTGAGCTTCAACGTGATCAATACATGACTTTACTGTGCGTTTACTTCCTTTGCACAGAGGATCTTTTTGAAATGTCCCCATGCAATATCTGCAAAAATTCAAACTCTTTGTGATATTCTCCACAAATCCACCAATACAGTGTGAGCCCAGATTATCCCCACAAATTGCAGATAATGTTCACCGGATCACCTGTCCATCAGGCAGAGTTCTGCCACTTACCTCGATATCTTTGAGATCTTTGATGTCAGGGCTGAACACTTTCTCTTGTCCAGAGAACTTGAAGTCCTGCTCCCTGCAAAGCAAAACAAGTTGCATTTGATCAATGCTTGATCTATGATGTGGAGGAATGTCTGCAAGAGTGGCATAAACACATAGTAATTTATGCTTTTTCCTGCCAAGAGGATTGGCTACTTCCAAAGCATCCTGATAAAGGATTAAGCCAAAGGATGAGGCCTCCGTTTTAAGCGGTCTATTTTCGATTAACTTTAGAAGTCATAAGTTAACAAGCTACCTTTGTTAAGCACGGCCTGTGTAGCCAACTGCACGCGGTTGGCGCGAATTTTACAAGTGCAATCAAAAAGACTGCTCACGTAAACCCACTATATTAAATACTTAAGCCAACACACTTATTTTAGCTTTTCCCTCAACGTGAGCTGCTATCTTAGACGAGATTCAAATGATTGAGTAAAATTAATTTACATGCACACCTTTACGTTGATAACTACATAAAATACGTTTTTTTTTTGTTTACATGAGATTTGAAATTATCTGATTTTTCTTTGCTTTTGACGTCAAAATGCAAATAGTCTTCCGCACGACACTTGGATAAGCCGGTAAGAATGTCAGAAAAAGTTGTATACATGCAACGCGAAATCGGGATAACGGGCAAAAATCTACGTGTACCGAGCGATTTTTGCTTGTATTTACATGACCACCACTTTGTCAGCTTATTAAGCATTATCAGTTTAAAATCGTGCATCTAAACGTGGACGCTGACTTACATTTTGGTCTGTTCCTTATACAAAACTGTCGTATGACTTCAGAAGACTCGGAATATATCGCACTTGTTGTATGTACTAGTTTCATGGTACTGTTATGTTGCTTTTTGTCCTTTTTTGGAGCTTGACAGCATATGTGTGTGTTTGGCAAATTTGAACTCTACACAGCAGGTCAGAGGTTATACACTATATAGACTGTGGTATGTATGCATTGCATGCTGATCTGGGGTCAGTGTGTGTGCGCAGGGTGTTTAGTTACATGTCACAGAGACTCACACACTCATCTAGAGTTACTGAACACAGTATATACACACATGACAGCAATACACACATACAGGGATCGGTTGAGACACACGACGTCAGAGAGAGAGTTTTAAGTGAGATGTAACTGTAACCGGCATGTCTGTATACGGGAAATACTGAGCTTGACTGTCCTGAAAGAGAGACAGACAAACAGAGTTTTCGCTTTTCGGCTTTTAGTTTCTGACATGAAAAAAGAGTAATGTTTTAAAGAAGAGGAGGAGGAGAGGAAGGTGGCTGCAGTTACATCATCTAGTCTTAAACACCCAGAATAAAACTAACATAATCATCATCCACCGCACACCACCGAACCTCTCCTATCCTCAACACAAAGTGGAGAAAGCAGGGTTTGATTCCAAAACATTAACCTCTCACTGTCATACTATCTGTCCTCCAACATAAACTTTCCCTGGTAATACATACATTGGGTTTTCGACCATTGAAATGGTGAAAAATGTTAATATTTTCAGATAAAGCCACATTGAGAGCTTCATATCTCTGGGATTTAACCATATAGGGCCTTAAAAATGAAGATACAAAAAGAAAAGTTCATTCTGAACCAGAATCTAAAAGGATATTAAAATATATTGAATGCATCTGGAGTTATAGGCACTCCAACTTTGGTAAATTAACAGAAAAAAGTGTTTTTTTCCCATTTTTGGACTCACACCATTGGTGTATAATGCAACAAGAGCTGCTGAAATCAATTGAGTTTAGTAATAGATCTACCAATCTGTGTGTAAAAATAAAATCATGATGCTGACACCTTTCTAAGGTTATTTTTTAGACCTGTAGTTTTGCTCCAAAATCATAGGCGAAAATTGTCAATTTGGTCCCCCTCTACAGAATAATGGAGTAATCAGTAAATATTGATCCATCGCATTTAATATTTTGGCTCTCATCATGTATTTCTTTCTTTCACCAGTAAAAATAAATAAATACATTTTATGTATGTCGAGCAACTCCAGTTAAATTGACAGAATGACCATGATGGTGTTTTTTGAATTAGTATGATTAAGAGATGTGGTATACTGTACTGAAGTACTGAAGTACTGTTTTCTGACACCAGTATGATTATCAAACCGCATGTATGTGCGCAGCTGTTTTGTGTAGTGTTTAGTGCTTTCTTAAATACATTGTAAACGGGGTCAGTGTATTACACGTGTTTTCAGAGCGGTTCTGTGCTCCATACACATAAAACCTATCTATCTGGTGCCCTGAGTGACTGATGTGTTCTGAGTTCGGTTCGGTTTAGAATGACTGTAGTTGCACATTTGCATACTTTCACATTCCTCTATGTTTGGCTGCTACAGTTTACTATACAATGGTAAATAACCCCATGAGAGCGGGTATTTGTGGACAGAAAGGGAGATGAGAGCATTTCACTGTAGTAAAAGGCTGTTATCAAGCCAACTAAAAACAACCGAAACTCTCTTTTTTGGCTTTTTCCCCTTTTTCACCCAGTTTGGAATGCCCAATTCCCAGTGCGCTTTTAAGTCCTCGTGGTCGCGCAGTGATTCGCCTCAATCCGGGTGGCGGAGGACGAATCTCAGTTGCCTCCGCGTCTGAGACCATCAACCCGCGCATCATCACGTGGCTTGTTCAGCGCGTTACCACGGAGACATAGCGCATGTGGAGGCTTCATGCTGTCCACCACGGCATCCGCGCACAACTCACCACGCGCCCCACCGTGAACGAACCACATTATAGCGACCACGAGGAGGTTACCCCATGTGACCCTACCCTCCCTAGCAACCGGGCCAATTTGGTTGCTTAGGAGACCTGGCTGGAGTCACTCAGCACACCCTGGATAACCTTGATGATTTTTAAACAGCCTAGTCTCATAGAATGAACGTTACTGTAACTACACTTTTGCAAACTGACAATTACGTGCCAAATTCTACATTTCGGATCAATCTCCTGGTGAAATGAACACTAGAGGCGCAACAACAACTGTGCGTTTTATTCACTTTCACACAAATCATGACTGCAGCTGCTGATTATGACTTTATAAACACTTACACTGCTATGTTATGATATCGAAATACTTTTATTATAATGCATCATTGAATTTAATTTATTTATTGTCATTATAACTTGTATAATGAAATTTCGTGTGGCACCATCCTACAAGCAGCATACTGTACAGAGTGTATGCATAAACCGTATATCATATTACAGACTCTACATTTACACACTTATTCCAGTGTGATTAGCTTGCGCGGTAGCTCACATGATAGTGTTTGACTTTGTTCACCTCTCATTTGATTTTAGATCAGTATTGGTTAGGTTTAGGTTAAAGTTTTAGGTTAAGGAGGTACGTTTTACTCATTAAAACCTCCATCTAACATTCACCTTAAAAGCGTCGTCTGATTAAGACATCATTTCGCTCGCTTTTGGCGCCCCCCGCTGGACATTTCACTGGAAAACTGCAGCAAACCAAGTAATGAAGCATGTCATTTTGGTCAAATAATTTCCATGAGATCAGGTTGTTTTTAAACCTGTATTCTGATGAGTGACGTATCTTCTGTAGAGAACAATTGATGTGCTACGAGTGCACTGAGACACACACTTACACACTCCGCTGTATTAGTGAGGCAGTGTAGAATAACAAATGAGATGTGAGGTGTAGAATTGAACCTCATTAAAGTCTCATTTTCTTCTCTCCCCAGTAATAACACCTCTATCTCTCTCATCTCTGGAGATGTGTTTTTCCCTGTGGCTTCATGCCTCACACTGGATTTCGTCTTAAACAGTGTGTGACTGATGTCATGTGTGTGTAACTGCAAACGATTCCTCTGAGTCTGTGCTTTGGGCGTGATTTTGGCTTTGCAAAGTGAAGCTGCTCCTATGCTGAAAACAGACTGATCAAAACACCACATTTTATGAGCATTGCTCATACTTGTACGTCATCTTCTGAGCATCGGGCAATGGAATTCCTTTATGGTCGGAGATCAGTGATATCAAGTCGGAATACCCCACATCCGACTTTGAATGGAGCACAGTATTAGCTGGTAGATACCGGAATTACACCCTATGAGTGCCTCTGTTTCTGTCATGAACTGAAACGACTTTAAACCCTTTAAGCTGTACCGATCCGACAATTACAGCCGCTCCGCCTGTTAAGCGATACGGAATGATGTCTCTCACCTCAGTCCCTGCTGACTGCTAATGCGAGCGCTCTCTGTTGCCGTTAATGAAGTTAGACGAGACGGCAGGATGGGCAGTGGAACATAAGCACTCGTCTGTCTTAATGTGCAGACACTTTACCTCCTGAAGGCCATGACGTTGAGCCAAATGGAAAGATTGAGAGCATCGTGAGCTGCCTTGCTAGACAGCATATTAAGGCATCAAAGGTGCACTCCCAATGTCAAGACTAATCCTAGTAAGGTAAGCAGCAACTTTATGCTACCTTCCGAGAGACCTTAAGTCAACGTTACATTTGTTCTTTGCAATCCCAGACTGCACTGTGACGAGCTCAGTGTAAAATTAAGCTAAGATAGCAGAAAAAGCAAGAGAAATATTGATTATAAGAGTGTTCCAAATCAATCACATATGAGGTTCCATGTTAGAAAGCTGCCCTAAAGAAATATTCCGGGTTCAATACAAGTTCAGCTTAATCGACAGCATTTGTGGCATAATGTTGAATACCACAAAGATTTATTTTCTTTAAAAAAAAAGCACAATTGTGTGTTCCAGTGAGACACTTACAATGGAAGTCAATGGGGTCAATCTGTAAACATTAAAATACTCACTGTTTCAAAAGAATAAACACAAGACATAAACAATATGTGTGTTAACGTGATTTTACTGTGATTAAGTCACTTACTAACCACATCTGTGTGAAGTTATAGACAATTTTACAACTTCGTTGCCATGACGATATAACGGGGTAAACCCTAAAACTGTAAAAACGACGATTTAAACATCTTTACAGCTCAAATAATACACAAGTTTTAACAGAAGAATGAATGTAAGTGCTTTTATAAAATTATAAGCGTCACATTTCTGACTTTAAAACCTCCAAAAATGGACCCCATTGACTTCCATTGTAAGTGTCTCACTGGAACACAGATTTGTGCTTTTATTAAAGAAAAGGAGGAACGAGTCGAAATTTTTGTGGTAATCAATATTAAGCCACACATGCTGCTGATTGAGCTGAACTTGCATTGAACCCGGAATATTCCTAGTTTAATGCCGAAGTATACTTTGGTTTTCTACGTGACATTCTCGTCATGCAATTACTGCCGAAAAAGTTTGTCGACGAAGGTTTTTTAAAAAATTTTGTAAACATGAACATGAACAAAGCCGAGACGGAAAAGTTGAACTTGAACCAAGTTACAAGTTAGTCAGAATGCGATGTGAATATGCCGTTTCCTTAAAAACATGCTACACGTAACGCAATAAACTGTGTAAATTCACAGAAGAGCCACTTCTAAAAGCAGCTCATACTTAAGTATATTCATTATATTTTATTATTTCATCTCATGTTGTTTAATCTTACATATTATTTAAACATGTTTAAATAATTGTAAATAGTTTACACAATATTAAAATATTTGGTTAAAGTTTGGCCTCTTACAGTTTGATACATGTTTTGGTAATTTTGCACATTATCATCGACAATTCTATGTTGTACTTGTTGACTAAAATTATAAATAGACTAATATTAGTAATCAAAAATGACTATATTTAAAGGACATTCTTGTCGAAAGACATAAATTATGACTATAATAAAAACATGAAAATGAACACTGCTTAAAGTGTTGTCTATGTAGGCAGCTCACTAGGTTTGGAACAGAGCCATTGATTCTATGTCTCACCGTTGATGGATTTTACTCTCAGGTGACAGCAGGTTTAACGGCAAATCTTATAAGAACTGCCCTGGTGTGAGGCTAATGCAGCTGTATCTCAGTGTACAGACAATGTAGAAACAGAGTATTGTTACACTTACACACACACCTGGTGGTATTCCCCTGAGAGAACAGGTGTATCTCTGCAGACAGGTAACGTGAGTGTTAACATTGGCTGCTGTTCAGAGTCTCCGTGTCCCCTTCTGCTCGCATGGGAATGTGTTTAAGT
The DNA here is from genome assembly GCF_019703515.2 of Myxocyprinus asiaticus. NCBI lineage: Eukaryota > Metazoa > Chordata > Actinopteri > Cypriniformes > Catostomidae > Myxocyprinus > Myxocyprinus asiaticus. Next base: position 1,360,536 of record NC_059379.1, on the reverse strand, counting down.
GTCACACAGACAGCGAGAGAACTTTATATAGCTCAAACTCCTCATGAACTCTCACAGACGAACAGGGAACTCTACCAGCAAACTTTGTACAGGGAGTGAGAAAGTTTGGAAATTTGACAACAGAGAGGAGCTTTCAAAATGTGTACACCATTTCGCAAAATAATTTTGACATACAATATATGGAACAGATACACTCCAAAATAATTGTAAGATTTACGAATTTCAATTTCAGCAAACATCCTTAAAATTTAATGGAGTAAAATTGAACTAAAAATAACTATATTTTCTCAGTATCACTTCAAACTAAGTTTTATTAATTACATTAACAAACATTTTTACATATCATATACAGACACACCGTCGCCTGGTCCTCGACCACTCCTCCACCCTCTGGCAGACAACAGCCGCTCCTCCCCGGGCAGACAGCAGCGAATCCTCCGACCCCTGGCGGATGGAACGCCCCTCCGCGTTCTGGTGGCTGGTAGCGAGCCCCTCCGCCCCTCATGGACGGCGGCCGTTCCTCCGCGTCCAGGCGGCCGGCAGCAACTCCTCCGAACCCCGGCGGACGGCCGCGGCTGCTCCTTTGGGTGGACTGCATTAGCGAGGACTCCACGACAGCGCATCCCTCCTCCTTCCCGGGTTTTGGCACCAATGTAACGGGGTTAAAATGGGCAAGGAGGAGGCGGGAACCGGACAAACCATCAAAATAATGTTTGATGAAAACTTAAAAAGACACAAGCATAAACACACACGGCAGCTGCGTGCGGCTCTCTCTCTCCCAAACTGCCGCATCTGGCTCAGCTTTATCCCTCTCCTCGGCTGATTAGCCTGATTGGGGCCGGCCGTGCACACTCATGGCCTGGCCCCGCCCTCCTCTTCGTCACACTCCTCCCTCCTTTGCCTCAGGCCGGGGAACTCCTGGCATGACGTACATCCCCCCCCCCCGCTTTCCCCGCCATTCGAGACCTGGGAGGGAGACAAGGGGAGGGAAAAGAGGAGAGGGAAAGGGCAAAGTCGAGCGACAGTGAGAGAGAGAGAGAGAGGAGAGAGAGAAAAAAAAGTTGCTCGCCGGTTCCCAGACACGCCATCGCCTGGTCCTTGACCACTCCTCCACCCTCTGGTGGACAACAGCCGCTCCTCCCCGGGTGGACAGCAGCGAGTCCTCCGACCCCTGGCGGATGGAACGCCCCTCCGCGTTCTGGTGGCCGGTAGCGAGCCCCTCCGCCCCTGGAAGCGGCTCCACCGCTCCAGGCAGCCAGCAGCGACTCCTCCGTCCCCCGGCGGATGGCGAGTAGAGTCACATGGGGTAACCTCCTCGTGGTCACTATAATGTGGTTCTCGCTCTCGGTGGGGCACGTGGGGAGCTGTGCGTGGATGTCGCGGAGAATAGCGTGAAGCCTCCACATGCGCTACGTCGCCGCGTAACGCGCTCAACAAGCCACGTGATGAGATGCGTGGATTGACGGTTTCAGACGCGGAGGCAACTGAGATTCGTCCTCCGCCACCCGGATTGAGGCGAGTCACTACGCCACCACGAGGACTTAGAGCGCATTGGGAATTGGGCATTCCAAATTGAGGACAAAAAGGGGAGAAAATCCTAAAAATAATAATAAAGTCAAGTATAATAAATGTTAATTTTTTAATTACTTTTTTTCCCCCTAACATTTTCTTCCAGGACTCCCAGTTTGAAAACCCTGTCCTAGTTTATCAGTTAACTACCTATTTAAAGACCTGCATGCAGAAAGGAACAAGACTGTTGACAATCGAAGATGATATGTGAAGTTGAAATATCGAAATATATGGAATATTTTAAGGACAATTCTATTATTTATCAATCTTAGACTCTCTGCAGTATCTCTGCAAAACCCCCAGTTGAAAAGTGAAAAGATTAGTAAAAAATGGTACTTATATTGGTGAACCTGGCTTCTAAATGATGTCTGATGAAGTGACACATACACTTGATTTAAATACAGAACTGAAATTCTCTCGTCAAACACTGAAATACCCAACTAAACACATACTGAAAGGACCCCATAACCCATGCCAGACCAAATCTAATTCACAAACTCTTATGATTTAGTCTCTTTTGATTCTGAAAACATCTGGAATATGAAAGTGTTTAGAGAATCTCATCTCTCCATTAGTCAAGCATACAAAACTTCCTGTGACATCTGACATCGCTCATACAGCACTGAGGCTGTCTGTCTCTCTTTTTCTGTCTTACTGTCAGCATGCAGCAATATTTCTCTGGTTATTCTAGTAAGGTGTAACTGAGATGTGACCCAGTTTTTTAGCTAATCTGATTTTTACTCCGCCAAACTCGTCCTCTCTTCCTCCTGTTCCATCACCTCCGCTCTTGCTTTCTAACCATCATCTTCTAATGTTCAGATGGAGAAGTGTTTGTCATGACAATTAAGACTAGATGGATGGTTACCAGTGCATCGCTTTGCAGTTGCTAAGGTGTTCTGAGTGGTTGCTAGGTGGTTGTTTACTGTCCAAAGTCTCTCTGATATTCTGCTCTCTAGATATGACTTGAGTCCCTCCTTCAATGCAAGTCTATGAGATTTTTATCAAGACACATGATTTGAGATAGCAGGACGACTTAATTCTTGGATTTAGTGGTACATTTCTGAAATCCAAATATAGGTATTGCACTAAATGAAGAGCCACATATGTCACTTATTCTGAATAATAGTGTATGTCTGAACTCTTAGAAATTGAGATTTTGACATTATTGTTTTAATTTGAATACGTAAAGGTACATTTCTAGTTTCAGCATTATTTGTAATTCAGATCTTTGTTTTGTTGTACAAGAAAAACTAGCATCATACCATGTGACCCACATTTAGTTTTCGACCCTTGAAAACAGGACAAATTGTACAGTTTACACATGGAGCCACATTGAGAGCTTCATATCTCTGGGATTTAACCATATAGGGCCTTAAAAATAAAGATGAAAAAAATGAAATTTGTTCTGAAGCAGAATCTAAAAGGATACTAAGATATCTTAAATACGTCTGGAGTTATAGGGACTCCAACTTTGGAAAAATGACACAAAAAAAGTGTTTTTTCCCATTTTTGGACGCACACCATTGGTATATAAAGCAACAAGAGCTGCTGAAGTCAACTGGTTTTCATAGTAGATCTACCAATCTGTGTGTACAAATAAAATCACAGTGCTGACACCTTTCTAAGGTTATTTTTTAGACCTGTAGTTTTGCTCCAAAATCATAGGCGAAAATTGTCATTTCGACCCCCTCTACAAAATAATAGAGTAATCAGTAAATACTGATCCATGACATTTAATATTTTGGCTTTCATCCATATTTATTTATGTCTTTCTTCAGAAATAGTATTAACAACAGTATAAAATGATGTGTGAACACAGATATTGAGCTATATATAACCCACTGATATACCTCTTGTGTGTGTGTGTGTGTGTGTGTGTGTGTGTGTTCTCTGGGGAATGGGTGTGGAATGGTTCTTTCTCCCTGGAATAATGTGTCATTCTGACATTCTCATGTTGCTGTAATAACAGAGTGTGTCATGTGAATCAACACTGATTTCATGACAGTTCATGGTGAAACATCTACTGTACTCTCACTGATTCTCAGTGTTTGAGAAGTGTGTACTGTTGAGGGAACCAGAGGCACTGGAGTCTCTCAGGTGTAGTTCTGACTCTTCAAACAGTGTGTTTGTGTGCTAAAAATGACCACACCTGCCTTTCATGAGCAGTCATACACACAAACACTGTTTGCTGGTGAACTCTCACTTCTAAACAGATTACATCATAGTAAGTGACATAGTCTCTTGCATCTCACACGTGTCGCCTCTGAAGTTTCCGAAAAACCTTTCATTTCTCCTAAGGATTTTTAGGAGAATCAACTGAGACAATGGTGTTACTAATGAAACATAAGTTGAGAACTCTATTTAAAGTATTTAATTCTGTCATCATTTACTCACCCTCATGTTGTTCCAAACCTGTATGACTTTCTTTCTTCTGTGGAACACAAAAAGTTTGGGAAAAGTCAGCTTCAACCTACTTTAACATTTCTCCTCTTGTGTTTCACGGTAGGAAGAGAGTTTTGGAAGGACATGAGGGTGAGTAAATGATGACATAATTTGCATTTTGGGGGAGGGGGGAGGGGTTGAATTATCCCTTTAAGTCCCCTGAGCTCTGAAAGAGCACCCTCTGAGCAATACAACTTTCCTTTGGAATTGTTTGACATGTTACATCATCTGATCGGATTTTTTGTTTGTTTTCTCCACCCAGCTGTGTAAAGACAAAGTCACATCTCAAGAGGAATATTGATGTGTTAGTACTCGGGGGGAAAGTCCAATCAATGGAAAGAGTTCTTCATTGGAATTAATACAATCTTTGTAAATTTCTGTAGTATATAAATATAATTGGTTACACTAATGCATTAGGTATCATAAACAAACAATTAACAATATATTTTTAAGATGGAGACACAACCCATGTCTTTTGGGGATTTGTTAAGATCCAAGAATTTTGGTTGAAGATTCAGAGTATTATGTGTGAGGTATTGGGCTCTTAGATTTTATTTTGCCCCAGACTCTGTATTTTAGGTGATGGGGTGGTCATTAATATGGAGAATAAGCACATAAAAAACTGGGTCCTAACTAGTATTATGATTGCCAGACAGATAATTTTAAGGGGTTGGAAGTCGGCTGGAGCGCCCCCATTTCAGGAGTGGTGTTCGGAGATGGGCAGGGTGGCAGCTTTTGAAGAGGGGTCATCCAGAAGATGGGGGAATGGGGCAAATATCTGGCTTTTTTGGAGGGCTCTCGGGGAGGGACAGTGGAGAGAGAGGTGTAGTGGATGTGTGTGGTTATTATATTTTGTTTGTTTGTTTGTTTGTTTGTGTGTGTGTATAATTACATGACCACTGGGGTGTTGTTGGGGGTCGGCTGGGATGGGGGCGGGGGGGGGTAAATATTGATTCTGTTTGTATATGTTTTGCTTTTCTTTGATTAATAGATGAATCAATAAAAAAATGTTAATCACAAAAAACGATATAATTTTTACAGTATAATTTTATTGTAATAATAAAAAAGCCTCTATATGGCCAATCTTCGTCTTTTCTGATTTTGTTGCGGTTTATTATCATGCAGTAACACACTGACATACTGACTGATGCGTCATCACGTGTGTCCCTCCCCTCCAAATCCAACCAGGTGTAAACAGCGACGTGTCTCACCTGACCACATGTGATCGGATCACTCGAGACGCATCTTAATACCAGGTGGAAACTGGGTCTTTGTGTCTATAAGGGGTTCAAGTCTAACTGTTTATAAGGCTGCCTGGATTACTGTTTAATTCTGTGTGTGTGTGTGTGTGTGTGTGTGTGAGTGTGTGTGTGAGTGTGTGAGTGTGTGTGTGAGTGTGTGTGTGTGTGTGTGTGTGTGTGTGTGTGAGTGTGAGTGAGTGTGTGTGTGTGTGAGTGTGTGTGTGTGTGTGTGTGTGTGTGTGTGTGTGTGTGTGTGTGTGTGTGAGTGAGTGTGTGAGTGAGTGTGTGAGTGAGTGTGTGAGTGAGTGTGTGAGTGAGTGAGTGTGTGAGTGTGTGTGTAAGAGTGTGTGTGTGTGTGTAAGAGTGTGAGTGAGTTGTGTGTGTGTGTGTGTGTGTGTGTGAGTGAGTGTGTGTTTGTGTGTGAGTGAGTGTGTGTTTTGTGCAGGAACCTGTCTTACCTGTCTACAGGTGAACACACACACACACACACACAGGTTAAAGGATCTTAATACTTAATACACTGCAGTGTAGTGCTGATATACGGTGAGTGTGAGCGTGTGAGTGTGTGTGTGTGTGTGTCTAATTTCTGTGTGTTTTGTGCAGGAACCTGTCTAACCTGTCTACAGGTGAACACACACAGGTTAAAGGATCTTAATACTCTTGACTGCAGTGTAGTGCTGATATACGGTGTGTGTGTGTGTGTGTGTGTGTGTGTCAGTCAGTCATGTGCTACTGCAGTATTGTGTGTGTCTCATTTTTTCTGTCACTTTTCCATGGCCTGATTTCCTATCAGGGTCAATCTGAACACATGCTTTTATATCAGCTTAAATCTTATAACAATACAAATGAAACATTGTTACACTCACTGTCTACATGACAACTATCACCTGTTCAGAGGATAAAAGTTTAATAAACATACAAAATTATTTGAGGAAAATGTACAAATGCAGAGAGATTTGAGTTTAGGCCCTGCTGGAGATTATGGGAGAGAAAATATCATTAGAATAACAGCAGTATAAAAACAATAACTGCTCTGTGTACTGTGTGCATGTGATGTGAATGTGTGTGTGTGTGTGTGTGTGTGTGTGTGTGTGTGTGTGTGTGATCCAAGAAACACTCTCTGGATTGTCAGAGTAGTTGAGGTGAAGGCCAAAACAGATTAACAAGTTAAAACTACCCAGAATCTCTTTAGCTGTCTGTCTGTCTGTCTGTCTCTCACTTTATTTCCTAAGATCACTTTGACTATCTTCCTGTCTTTTTTCCTCTTGTAGTTTGATTGGTGTTCCTCACTGTTGTTACTGTTTTATTTGTAATTCTGCAGCTGGTTTACGTTCCTCAGGTTAGATTCAGGTGTCATGCTCTCATCCAGATGATACAGAGAAATGTTCATAAATCTCAGGATTAATTAAACCTGATCTTATGTCATTAGCTGGTATATCAGGTACTTATGGAAAGACTGTTAATTGCTGTTCTGATTATACACTTTCACTTTTCATCTGTTCATTCATTCATTTTCAAAATAAATAATGCCACTGGATGGCAGGAACACATCAGTGCGCCACCTACAGGCTCAATGTGGAACATGAGATGTGTGTTATTATTACAGCTGGAGGGAGCTGATGACCTCTGTGGGTCAAAGTCACCTGTATTTATATCAGACACATGGTAAAGCCACACTCAAAAATAAATGAAAAACTGAAGAAGAAGAAGAAGAAAAAAAGAAGATTATTATGATGTATTAATTTAATTTTGTTATAAAAATTTAAACGCATAAATCTTTAAAATAGGCTCATATATTTGTTGAGTTTATATCTTTAGTGCTTGAAGTGCTTATATTTGATAAAACAATTTAATGACATAAATGCACTGAAAAATATTTTAGTCTCTTTGTCAGATTTAACGCATTTCAATTTCATGAATTTTTTCAATTGTATAATGTTTAACAGAATTAAATTAATAAAAAGAAAATATTTAGTTTTTTATTTTATTTTGCTAAAGATGACTAAATTCAATTTGATGGAATTTTATCATGAAATTGAAATGCGTAAATCTTAAAATATTTTTGGTTTGATTGTGTAATAACCACACACACTATGCAGCAATAATACTGCAGGTTACGTGCTTTTTTTTTATTACTTTTCTGTCGTAGTATTTATATTAGTAGTAGTATTGAGTACTGAATGTTCTAAAACATTTTTAACACTATTTACTTGAAATTTACTGTTAATAATAACTGTGTTTTTGTTAATTGAACAGGCTGTTTTGACACAAGGGGGAACTAAAGCTTCTGTTGTTGTAAAGTATTGTATTTAATGCCTAAAGATGCAATACGTCAGGTTTAGGGCTGCATAATGAATCAAATTAATAATCGAGATTATTACAGCTGCCACAATTAACTAATTATAAAGTGTCAGTTGCATTGAAGTTAATTCCATTGAGTTATACTCCTTTGCACAAACAATTATATTAACAATTTTTTTGTTTTTTGTTTTAGTTTTTTTGCAGTAGTGGAGCATGAAACATGTCTGCTGCTTGATTCTGTGTGTATAATTGTGTCTTGATTTACTGATGTGTATAAAATAGCAAAAAAGTAATTTAGAAACAGCTCTCAGCATATTTTGGATGTGTAACCTGCATAAAGAATATGGCATGCGGACTCCCCTGACAAAATATAAACAGTGTATATATATATATATATATATATATATATATATATATATATATATATATATATATATATATACACCGATCAGCCACAACTTTAAAACCACCTGCCTAATATTGTGTAGGTCCCCCTCGTGCCACCAAAACAGCGCCAACCTGCATCTCAGAATAGCATTCTAAAATACTCAAACCAGCCCGTCTGGCACCAACAATCATGCCACGTTCCAAATCACTGAGATCACATGGTTGATGTGAACATTAACTGGAGCTCCTGACCTGTATCTGCATTATTTTATGCACTGCACTGCTGCCACACAATTGGCCGATTAGATAATCGCATGGATGATTGTTGGTGCCAGACGGGCAGAATGCTATTCTGAGATGCGGGTTGGCGCTGTTTTGGCGGCATGAGGAGGACCTACACAATATTAGGCAGGTGCTTTTAATGTTGTGGCTGATCGGTGTATATATACACGTGTATATACACAGTATATATAATTTAATATATGATCATTTTCCACCCTGGCCCTCTGTCTGAAACGCTTGGTTTTAAGCTATCTGGCCCTTTAAGATTTTAATGTAAACACCCACTGTTCTGATTGGCTAACTTCGTGCAGCCCCTTAAATTCAGCTATACATAACTCAATCGGAAGAAAATGAACAAGCTTCACATTATAATTTATAAAACTACATTTCAGAGTTTACCCATAACGTACAGCTAACACATTTCATCTGAATGTATCAAAATGTTCACTCAAGCACAGCAACTATCAAACAGTCATGACATTTGAAACATTCGTGAATTAAAAGGTTTATTCGCAGGTCCGGTAGTGTTTAACCGCCGCATCTATCAATAACAGTTCCTTTGCAAAGCTTGAATCATATTGTGACTGGTTCACAAGCAGTCCGTGCTGATCTGAGCTGAAAACAAATACAATCCACGCTGAAATGTTCTGAATACACAAACGTAATACGGTCCATGGCGATGTTGGGTTCTTCAACCGGCTTCAACAGGCCAAAGCAGAGACGCTGGTCTTCACCGGAGCGACATCTCACATCTCCCGTGTTTGTTTCCACACAGAACGGCATGTGTTTCTCCCAGTCTGTGGCAGCAGCAGAATGAGACATGTTTTTAAAAGTTGCACTTATACTGCTCTTAAAACGTGGCACACATCGCTATAAATGCATCAAAACGATCAAAGATGTCCATCTAGTGCATGTGTACAAAACAGACACAAATGTGTGTTTGAAAGGGAACGAGTGAGTTGAGATGATTCCTGCTGATAGCGGTCATACCTGACGGTCTGGTCTCATTCCTCACAATACTTCACTTCCTTTAAACTCTGTCTGAGTGTCTGTATTCATCATGGCTCTGTGGAAGAGAAAGCTTCACATCTCCACCAGACGCAAACGGAAAGTGTCTCCCGAGTAAGATTTGTGATAACGTTTGTCTGATAAATATTACGAGTTAATTTCTGTGGTACATGATCAAATCATTTGATGGAAACTCTTATGAGGGATGTGGGCTTAAGGATGTACAGGATTCATGTTGTATTCAGGATACTGTATGTGTGTGTTTGCTGGTTGAGTCTAAGAGCTGTAGTGTGTTTTTTTTAGTTTTTAATCTGAGTTTGTTTCAGGGTTTGACTTTAGGTTATTTCACAGTCTCTGAGACTATTTCTTTGTCAATTTGTATGGTTAACACAAAAATAGTCATGCACACATTGCTTCAACGATAGATTTAAAAAAAGAAGCTTATTTTTAGGACCATTTTGCATTGTGGCATTATTTGCATGACAATTCAGCACATTTTCACACCTAAATTCTCATTATTAAATATTCAATGGGAATTCTCATTGTTGTACTGCAGTATTTTTATTGTATTACAGTAAAAATTACTGTAATTATTTTTTTTCTTTTTTAAATAAATAAATAAATATAATTCTAATAAAATTTTCTTTTGTTTTTGGGGTGAAATGGAGGACAATCCGGGTGGTGGAGGACAAGTCTCAGTTGCCTCCGCTTCTGAGACCGTCAATCCGTGCATCTTATCACGTGACTCGTTGTGCATGACACCGCGGAGACTCACAGCATGTGGAGGCTCATGCTACTCTCCACGATCCACACACAACTTACCACACGCCCCATTGAGAGTGAGAACCACTAATCACGACCACGAGGAGATTACCCCATGTGACTCTACCCTCCCTAGCAACCGGGCCAATTTGGTTGCTTAGGAGACCTGGCTGGAGTCACTCAGCACACCCGATTCGAACTCGTGACTCCAGGTGTGATAGTGTCAATACTCGCTGCGTGAATCTTAATAAAACATTTGAGTCTGTGCACAGCTAATGGAAATATAAATATGTAAAAAAATCATCATAAATTAAAGGCAGTACAACAAAAACTTCCATAATGTGTAAATACTATATTGTTACATTTCGTGTTACAGTGATTACAATTCGATTATTCTGTATTAGAGTAATGGAATGTTTTTAATTGTCATAAAAATAATGTCACAATGTAAAAAAATGTTCTGGTCCTAAAAATAGGCTTCAGTTTCTTGAAGTAAAATGTGATTTCTTATTTTCTTTCTTTTCATTTTGGGGTAAACTATGAC
>NC_059379.1:1327500-1345000 GCF_019703515.2 Myxocyprinus asiaticus | reverse complement strand
TAGTGGTAAAAGATGCTGGCTAACACCCCTGGAGTTCGCTAGTTCGAATCCCAGGGCGTGCTGAGTGACTCCAGCCAGGTCTCCTAAGCAACCAAAATTGGCCCGGTTGCTAGAGAGGGTAGAGTCACATGGGGTAACCTCCTCATGGTCGCTATAATGTGGTTTGCTCTCGGTGGGGCGCGTGGTGAGTTGAGCGTGGATGCCGCGGTGGATGGCGTGAAGCCTCCACACGTGCTATGTCTCCGTGTCAATGCACTCAACAAGCCACGTGATAAGATGCACGGGTTGATGTCTCAGACACGGAGGCAACTGAGATTCGTCCTCTGCCACCTGGATTGAGGCGAATCACTACGCCACCACGAGGACTTAGAGTGCATTGGGAATTGGGCATTCCAAATTGGGTGAAAAAGGGGAAAAAAATCCCCCCAAAAAATAATAATAATCATCTGTTCGCGGTTATTTGATCCAGCCACGGATATTTGAACTTACTCTATTTCTGTGGAATGAAAAAATGATGAAGGAACAAGGGCTCATGGGTTTAAATAAAGAGTATTAAAATAACATGTGAAAGTGAAGAAATTAGGACAGAAATATTATACTATTGCATAATAAAATATAATATAATATAAACAAAATATAGATAAAATTCCATTTTTTATATAAAAAATATAAAATATAAAATATGAGTTCCAAACACAAACAGAGAGATATTTCAAGTGTTTAGAAATATTTTGATATTTAAAACATTATTTTTCATGTCATTCATAAGTTTTTAAAGCCTTGAAAGGAAATCACATATCCGCATTTTATTATTTTATTTTTATATTTGAAGTTAAATATGTAAAAATAACTTCTTAAGGTGTATGAAGCACATATGCACCTTAAGAAATATGACAATTTATATGACAATTATTCGTGAAAGCCCTTCAATTGTCATAGCCCTAAAACATCATTGCAATTATTTGTTTGACAATTAATCATCAGCCAAATTTAATAATCGTGACTAGTTGTGCATCTGAGAAAATACATATGTGTAACTTACGTGCAGCTTATGTGTTAGACAGCCAGTTAATGAGTCCCGTTTTTATCATTGGTTGCACCATCTCTTTTATATAAAAAATAAATCTAAAAAATAAAACGCAATATTTTCTATTCCATTATTTTCCAATTGTCTTAAAATACATTGAAAATCATTTTGTAGATCCATTTGTGCCAGGTTGCTGTAGACCCCCCCCATTTGAGGTTAAACGAACAAACAGATAGTCCCGCCCCCCAGCTCACGCCATTGGTCGAGTAAAGTTGTTGGGGCGAGTCTAAACTGGTCACACCGGAATTTTTATAGCATCACAGAGACTCAGTGTTTCGAGAAAATTAACCTCTGAATGGCTCACTTATAGTTGTCTCTGCATATTAAGCTGAGATAGAAGTATTTTAACACCGACGTACTTCATCTTTAAGGGTTAATAATACAGCATTTTCTCCTCTCAACTGTAGGTGGCAGCAGTCATCCAGATCTTCAACTCTGTCCAATAAGGAAACGCCAACCGGGGCCAAAGCCGACGCCCTCAGGGAGGAGATGGAGGAGGCAGCCAATCGCATGGAGATCTGTAGGGTGGGTGGGGCTTATTTCTCTTGTATTCATCACCCTCTCTCTTTCTCTGAAGCGCAAACTTTTTGTGCATTTTTGATGCAACTGTTGTTTTTTCAGGATCAGCTCTCAGCAGACATGTACAGTTTCATGGCCAAAGAAATTGACTATGCAAACTACTTCCAAACGGTGAGTGTGTTACTGATTCAGACTTCTGCCCTCCGACAGTATGGCCCAATTAAAAATCTCTCTCTTTCTGTCTTTAGTTGATAGAAGTCCAGGCAGAGTACCACAGGAAGTCTTTAGACTTGCTCCAGAACATTCTCCCTCAGATCAAAGCTCAACAGGGTGAGAATCAAGAGTGGACTGGATCAGAACCGAGTTAGATTGAAATTAGAGCTCGACTGCAAACAACGAACAGAACCTTTCACTGGGAAGCTTGATGCATGCTATGTAGTCTGTCACTTTGCATTACAGGCAGTTAACAAAATACAGGGCTGCGCACGCAGACCTCAACACTTGGTGCACAAAATACGATGACTGTAAAAATCAACGGATAATTTTTTTTATCACAAAACATAGAAGTTACGTAACAACAAAATCAATAATAAAAACAGTGTAAATCAATTTGCATACAGTGAGACCGTGCAAGCTCATTAAATGTTCAAGCAAGGTGGATGCTGGGAACAAGTAAAATGTACTTATTTTATGAAATTTACTCACATTAGCAAATAAATATGACAAGGTTTTAATTGTAAAGATAACATACAGTCGTAAATAATATTTACTTAAAAGCTAGAGCATAAACTTTTGCATGTTTGAGTACAAATGTAGAATTTACTTAATATTTTCTGCTATATTTACTTAATCACAAAATATTTTTTTCATATCCCAAATATTCCATGATATTTCCTTACTGCTCTTTAGTTTTCCCAGCTTGGTTTTTATATTTCCTGTCCATATTTTTGTTTCAGAGTCGTGGGTGGAGAAGCCGTGCTACGGGAAACCTTTAGAAGAACATCTGATTTTGAGTGGCAGAGAAATCGCGTTCCCTATCGAGGCGTGTGTGACCACGCTGCTGGACTGCGGCCTACAGGAGGAGGTCAGCACACTGTCATTTTTCAGTTTAAACACTTCCTCTACCTCAAGTAAAGACACTGACTATCACACCTGGAGTCGCGAGTTTGAATCCAGGGTGTGCTGAGTGACTCCAGCTAGGTCTCCTAAGCAACCAAATTGGCCCGGTTGCTAGGGTGGGTAGAGTCACACAGGGTAACCTCCTCGTGGTCACTATAATGTGGTTCTCGGTGGGGTGCGTGGTGAGTTGTGCGTGGATGCCTCCACACTCGCTAGGTCTCCACGGTAACACGCTCAACAAGTCACATGATAAGATGCGCGGACTGATGGTCTCAGATGCGGAGGCAACTGAGATTAGTCCTCCGCCACCCAGATTGAGCGCATTGGGAATTGGGCATTCCAAATTGGGGAGAAAAAAAAACATAAAACTACTTAAATTACTGGTCTTCACTGTATGATTACAATACATAAAAACTTCTTAAACGCTACTAAAGTTATTCAGCCGAGAGCAGTGAGTGGTTTCCTCGATTTTTGTTGTTGATATTGCTATTTGATTAATACTATTAATAATTGGCTATTAATAATAAAAAAGGTATCACGATTTATCGCATAATTTTTTGTAGTTAATCGCGATTAATCGCATACATTTTTTGTGTTAATCGCTTAATTTTTCGTAGTTAATCGCAATTAATCGCATACATTTGTTGTGTTAATCGCGTAATTTTTCGTAGTTAATCGCAATTAATCGCATACATTTGTCGTGTTAATCGCGTAATTTTTCATAGTTAATCGCAATTAATCGGATACATATTTTGTGTTAATCGCATTATTTTTCATAGTTAATCGTGATTAATCGCATATTTTGAAAGTGCTGAAATTTTATTCTAAATATACTTCTTTTCCTGTCAAAATGCATTTAATTCCTTTTTAGGAAAGAAAGCAAAACAATATGTAACAATATAATGCTTTATTAACATTTTCCAAACAAAGACTTCCACAGTAAAAAGACAGAAATGCACTAAAATATCACCAATTCAATGTGTCCCAAAATCTAAGTGAGAGGTTGACTAATTGAAAGAACTAATCCCCATATGTTGTGTATTCATTGCAATGTGCATTAAATCCCTTAAACCCACAATATTAATCTGGCGGCAGGTGTGGCAATACACTATAGATATGGAATTCAGCGTGAGGAAATAAAAAGTGATCTTTAAGATTCTCATTATTTGTGTATTTTCTCTCTCTACTCTCCAGTGGTTGCCTTGCGATCGACTGGCATCCCCTGGCATAGATTATTATGCTGCGAAAACTGTAGTAACATTACAACAATAAATGTGTATGCTTGTGCGTGTGTGTATCAGGGTTTGTTTAGAGTTGCGCCATCTGCATCTAAACTGAAGAAGTTGAAAGCGTCGTTAGATTGTGGAGTGTTGGATTATCAGGAATATTCTGCAGATCCGCACGCTGTCGCAGGTGAGATTTACCTCTGACATTCATTTTTTACAATCACACGATTCCATCTGATCCAAGCTCAGTGCGTGTGTTTTTGTTTCTGTCACGCAGGTGCTCTAAAATCATACCTGCGGGAGCTGCCCGAACCTCTGCTGACCTTTGACCTGTATGAAGAGTGGATTCAAGCATCAAAGTGAGTGCATGTGAGATTGCTAAAAACAACTGTGGAGCTGTTAACAGATTCACAGACTGTTTTTTTTTTCATGGTTTGTGTGCCAAAGTAGTTATGAGTTTGTTTGACTGTAGTATTGCAGATCAGGACAAGCGTTTGCAAGCGTTATTAACAGTCTGTGAGAAACTGCCCACAGCAAACAGCAACAACTTCAAGTGAGTATAAACAAAACATCCCATGGTTTTAAAGATTTTTAGGAAGACGTATTGTTAGCATAACTTTTGTGTTATATCAGTAGACTGTTGGAAGAGATGTATTGCATCTGATGACTTTAAATTATATTGTTTTTATATTAAATTTTTTCCACCAGGTATTTAATAAAATTTCTTGCCAAGCTCAACGAGTATCAGGATTACAATAAAATGACACCAGGAAACATTGCGATAGTCCTAGGGCCAAACCTGCTGTGGGCGCACACTGAGGGGTGAGTGACAACACATTGACGGGGAACTCACTAAAGGCAGATTTTTACTTCTGCATCAAACCTATGCTGTAGCCTTTACATGGTGGTTTGCATTTATAGTTCTGCTTTGGTGTGTCTGAGTCGTTCTGCGAGTAACACAGCCAAATTTGCTTGTGTATTGAGAGAAAATGCCTTCATTTTTTAAATTCATTTTATAATTTGTGGATTCAAAAGTATTTATTAAATTAATCTGAAGCATTAAAACAAGTTGATCAAAAAATGCGAACATGCTGAGATTTAGGTACATATTATTTATTATACATGTTGCCTGCCATGCAGAGAGAAAATAAATCATGCATACTGTATGTTGCTCTTGAGTCGCTTGCTCTAACGACTCGCTTGACTAACACAAAATAGGTGCCGTTTCAAAGCATAGAAGCTGGACTTTACCCCACCTGCCGGCAGGTCATTCCCACGTCTTCGGACCTGGGAGGATGACAAAGGGAGGGAAAAAACAACAACAACAACAACAACAAAAACAAGAGGGAAGGCCAACACGGAGTGACAGCGGGAGAGAGAGAGGAGAGAGAGAGAGGAAAAAAAACATACTCGCCGGTTCTCCAATACGCCGTAGCCTGGTCCTCGGCCACTCCTCCACCCTCTAGTGGACAACAGCCACACCTCCCTGGGCAGATCGGAGGCAGTCCTCCAACCCCTGGTGGACGGAACTCCCCGCCGCGTTTTCGGTGGAAGGTAGGGGTCTACCCCACCCCGGCAGCGGTTCTCCCACTCCAGGCGGTGGGCCAGGAGCCCCTCCCCGCTCGCGGTCGGCAGTCCTCTCTTGACCCCGCCACGTTTTAGTGGCCGGTAGGGGTCTCCTCCGAACCTGGCAGCGGCCCTGGCCGCTCCAGGCGGTCGGCTAGGAGCCCCTCCTCCCCTCGTGGTCGGTGGCCGTTCCTCCGCTCTCAGCCGCGGCTGCTCCGTTGGGGTGGATGGTAGTGGCGAGGACTGTACTACGGCACATCCCTCCTCCTTCCCGGATTTCGGCACCAGTGTAACAAGGTAAAACAGAAAGGAGGAGGCGAGAACCGGACGAAGCATCAAAGTAATGTTTAATTAACCAAAAAGACACAAACATAAACACATGCAGGGCAGCTGCCCGTAATTCACTCTCCCTTGAACTTCCGCCTCCGGTCGCCTTTATCCCTCTCGAGGGCTTGATTAGCCTGATTAGGGGCTGGGTGTGCAGCATCATGACCCGGCCCCGCCCTCCTCACTGCCACAATGACCTTCCTTTAACAAGTGCCGGGCATGAGGGGGCGCTGAACATGAAAAAGAAGAAAATGCTATGGCATTATTCAATAGCCTCTTGTTTGATCTGCACAAAATAGGTGTCATTTTAAAGCTTTGACACTTATCTTTACAATGAATATAGCTGATCTAACCAATTCTAAAACACTGCTTTTAAATTTTCTGATAAAAAAGAACTGTTCCATTTTCATTATATGCAAATTTGTGATCACAACAATCATATTTAGAACCAGTTAAAAGATCAAAAAGACAATATAGCCATGTGTCATATTTCTTTGGAAAGGTCTTGATTAGTAGAATACAACATGCAAATTTGTTTCACTCGGAGACCAAACTACAGTGAGTATTAGTGTGTGAAATCCACATGTATAGTAAACAGATAAACTGAATTTTGGTCACATTTTGGTTTATTACTTCATGAAAAATCAACATGATATACAAAATGACATATCGCAACTTACAGAAGATGACTCTGAATCAAACAAGCTCACACTCAATGTAATATGATGAGTAGATCCTGAAATATTCCTCAGAGTGTCAATGAAAGCTATGGTGGCTATAATCACTAATGGCATCTCTATAGTGCGGTTTCTCTGGGATTGGTTCACTGAAACGTGATCCTTCGCATCAAAGATGTGTTAGATCATCATCATTGGATGTCTAGAGAGTGTTAGAATCCATATTTGGAAAAAGGCTATCCCACGTGGGTGAGCAGAACCAGAGCGCACATGCACAGACTGCGCACAAGAGGGCGCTCAACGCACATTTTTTGAGTGATGGAATAAGGTGATAATATGATCTGATTTTCATTATTAAGTACTTAGTTTTGATATACTGTATGTTTATATTTTTAAAAGCCATGAAAGCACAGGTTTTATAAGTTGTACATTTTTGTTGCGTCTCTGCTTGTAACTTCTGGAAACAGCAGATGCTCCCGATTAAAATGAGCTTAAATACAACGTGACATGATGCATAGATCTTAAAATAATCTTGAAGAAAATGTGACGCTTCTTCAGATAAGTTTAATCATTCTGGGAGGCGGTCTCTGGTCACAAAGTGCCAATCACAGCTGTCGTGGTCACGTAGTTATATTTTTGGAGAGGTGCGTGTCAGGCTGCGGCGTAGGTTCGACGCAGAAGTATTAATCGACCGTAAGAATGAATTGCGTGGGGGTGAGAGCGTTTATGTGCATGTGCTGTTTTAGTGCTTGATTCACTGAAGGAAATATGTAAATCAGTTAACTGTGCAAACATGCACAAAAATCTGTGCAGAACACAATTTGCACGGGTTAATTTTACATCTTACAGGCTCAACTGCTCTGTTAGACTTTTCTAAAGACGTTCATCATCATCAAAAGGCTGATTTTCATGATTAGTACTTATCCGTCCTCAGGAATATTACAGAGATGATGACGACGGTCTCACTGCAGATAGTAGGAATCATTGAGCCAATTATTCAGCATGCTGATTGGTTCTTCCCTGGAGGTGAGACAAACAGAAGGACCAATGAGATGCTCCATAGAGATTTTTATCATCAATTCAGTGTCGATTCTTTGAGTTTTGTGTTGTGAGATGCTGTAATTTACTTATTTGTTATGTATCTTCCTATCACAGAGATTGAGTTTAATGTAACGGGTAACTACGGCAGCCCCGTCCACACCAATCACAACGCCAACTACAGCTCCATGCCCTCACCTGACATGGACCAATCAGAGCGCAGGCAGCAGGAGCAGAGCAGACGACCCCTCAGTGTTGCCACTGACAACATGATGCTGGAGTTCTACAAGAAAGACGGGTATGAACAAAAACAGCAGTGCGTTCAGTTACTGCGGCATGAGATCGTTCAGTTTCACAGCAGTAATTTGATTCACCCTGTGAGCATATGAGTGAATCTTACAAAACCACTCAGGAACATAATATATAAATAAATAAATAAACATATATATATATATATATATATATATATATATATATATATATATATATATATATATATATATATATGTAAAATATAAAAACATATATATATATATATATATATATATATATATATATATATATATATATATATATAAATTTGTTTTTATATTTTACATTATATTTATTTATATATAATATAATGTAAAATTATAAAAACAAATTTTATATATATATATATATATATATATATATATATATATATATATATATATATATATATATATATATATATATATATATATATATAAATGCAAAACAATTATTTACCCTAAAGCCTTTTAAAACCATTAAGATTAGTTAAATTGTGACATTTTCATGACAATTAAACAAATTTTCCCACATTTCATTCTCATTAATGTAATGTGAACTGATATATATATATATACACAGTATATACTTTTAGTATTTATATTTATATAAATACTAATTATATTTTATTCTGATTAAAATACAAATTAATTGTATTACATAAATTTTTACTGTAATCAGTGTTTGGTAAGTTACTCAAATAAGAAATTAATTACAAATGACTAATTACTACTCTAATATCATAATCGTATGAATGGACACTAGGGCTGCAACTAACGATTATATTGATAATCGATTAATCTAACGATTATTAGACCGATTATTCGGCGATTATTGCAACGATTAATCATTAGTCTAGTCATTTTTATTTGTATAGTGCATTTCACACCTCGCATCGTTTCAAAGCAGCTTTTCAGGAAATCATGCATTAACAAAAAACTGAAACTGTAATATCTATAAAGTCGTAAGAGTCATCATTAAGTGTAAGAGTGTTAGCTCTTAACCGATTATTCAGCTCGTGCCCCAACTTAAAAGGTTGTATTAAACATGCTTACTAACAATAAAGAGGACAAAATCATATTTTAAAAATACCTCTAAATGACATTCACTGAATTAAAGGGAAATAAAAATACTTTTAATTAAGTTTAATTCAGTAAAGAAATTCACTGCAAATGATCCTATTGTTATCACGTGTTTTTGTCTTGTTTTCCATTTAAAATGGTCTAAAAATCCTTAAAACAAGATACATTTACTTGAGAAGCAACATATGAGATATTTAGACTTGCTTTAAGAGAATATATCTTAAATATAAGTGTATTTTGTATATAAGTGTATGTTTTCACTTTATAATTCTGCGAGTGCATTAAAGACACAATATATTTCTATTCAAGATTTATTCTCTAAATATCTTATATGCTGCTTCTCAGGTAAATGCATCTTTTTTAAAGGAGTTTTAGATATTTTAAAATATTTGTATTTTTAATATTATATTCAACATTCTCAGATAATAATTGTTTCTTCTGCAGTATAGCTGTTAAAGTAAATGTACGTTGTTTTTAAGCAGTTTGAGATATTTATATTGGAAAACATGCCAAAACAAAAACAAATCAAAAATATATTTTGTTGCCGTGTATAATGGGGTGAAGACTACCCTCTCTCACCTTTCTGTTCACTTCAATCCATCTTTAACTCACAAAAAAACAAACTCTCTCATATTTTTTTATTTTAATTTTTGGGATTTTCTCCCTTTTCTCCCCAATTTGGAATGCCCAATTCCCAATGCGCTCTAAGTCCTCGTGGTGGTGTAGTGACTCGCCTCAATCCGGGTGGCGGAGGACGAATCTCAGTTGCCTCCGCGTCTGAGACCGTCAAGCCGCGCATCTTATCACGTGGCTTGTTGAGCGCGTTACCACGGAGACGTAGCGTGTGTGGAGGCTTCACGCTATTCTCCGCGGCATCCACTCACAACTCACCACGCGCCCCACCGAGAGTGAACCACATTATAGCGACCACGAGGTTACCCCATGTGACACTACCCTGCCTAGCAACCAGGCCAATTTGGTTGCTTAGGAGACCTGGCACACCCTGGATTCAAACTCATGACTCCAGGTGTGGTAGTCAGCGTCTTTACTCGCTGAGCTTCCCAGGCTCAAACTCTCTCTTATTAATAAAGCTGCATATTGCCAATTTTCTTCATGATAATAAACACACAATGACTCAATTCATATTTCTTATTGATTCAATAAGTCGTGAGTCATCACGTTATAATCTAGCTGCATTAAGCGTGTGCGCTCGAGGGATGAGCGTCCCGTGATATAAACGGTGCAGTTTCAATCTCTCCTCCTTAGATCGGGACATTCATACAACTCATAGAAGAGACGCTGACCGCACAGAGAAATGACCATTTCGGAGTTTGTAGTTATTTACATGATCTGCTTCGGTATTATTTGAACTTTAATAAAGCTATAACGCATGAAATATAACTGCATTAAAAATGTAACGCCGGGGTGTTTCCTTTAAAGAGCTCCGGCTCCACTCATTCCACAATGAGAGTGCATTATAATTATAATTCCCTCAGACTTTGCGATCTACATCAGCTGAAGCTGTTTGGAAAGTTTCGAGTGCATCTGGACTGTGATCTGTGTAATTCTTCCTCTCCTCAGTCAGCCGTGAACTGCAGTGCTGCTCTCACGTGTCATCATTAGAGTTTAATGTGATCTCATGTTACGTTAAACGACTATTCGATTGTCAACTAATCGTTTCAGCCCTAATGGACACCCCTCAATGGGTAGTGCTTTAATTTAAAGTCATTAACTGTAATTTGATGATAAGAATTTAAATGTAATACTAAAATAGTAATTAGATTACAGTAATGAATTACTTTGTAATTAAATTACATGCAACACTGTCTGAAATACACAATAAAATCTAATAAGAATCTAATGAACTTCTGTGCAAACAAACTTAAAAGTAAAACTTTGCATTACAGTAGGGGGAAATGTGCTTATTTGTCATGAAAATTATTTCACAGTGCAACATGGTCCTGAATATAGGCTTCGTTTTCTTTATGCTAAATAATTAATTAATTCTGAGGTGAAATGTGACCCAACCATGTTTAATGAGATTCGTCCATATAAGAGGCTCTTTAGGATGAGAACTTTTCCTCTCTGGTAGTTTGTAGTTGCACGTCTCCCTGTTTGATTCCTCATTGGCTCGTGGAAACTGAGTCGCTGGCCTCTAGTTTATGGATCTCCATTTCGGCTCTCAGTCTCTGTGTGATCTGACCTGCTTTGTGTTTCAATGACTGAAGCTTCTGCTTTTATTCCTCTAATGCAGCATTAGGAAAATTCAAAGGTAACGCTTCCTTTCTCACGGTCTGCTCGGACAGTCTGAACTTCACTGATTTCCTGCAAACCTGCTGACTTTTTGTTTTACACTTAGAAGTTGTGTTAATTGTGCCTGGTTGGTGGACGGTTGTGTAAGGAAAGTTGTTAAAAAACAGCGCTAGTTGGATTTAATGGTGCATTAAATAAATATTACGTCTAAAACGTAGTTTATTTCATATGATTTGACGTGACGTGAGATGATGGCATGTTCAACATTTGCCATTGTAGAGTTCAGAAGTGTTTATTTTGATAAGTCGAGTGATAGAGAATGAAAAGAGACACTCGCTGCACCCCAGTTCGGAATCTGATTGGCTGTGTGTCTGCCCCGTTGCAGTATGGGAGTGCGAGTGATGGACACTTCCTGGGTGTCTCGGAGAGGCTCTTCATCGTCTCGTAAGAGCTCGTCGACTCCTCCCAGCGGACTGCCGCCAGCGCTGCCCTCGGATGAGCAATCAGGAGATCTCTCCACCTCCCCCTCACAGACTCCGCCCCCCATCAGTGATAGGACCAGGTAAAAAGTGGGAACCAATAGAAATCCCATACAGCTGATGACATCATGAATATTAATCATTTAAATGACCAAAATTGCCAAATTACTTAAATCATTAAATGCATGTTTAAATATTTAAATAAATCATTAAATACACAATGAAATAATAATTTAGAAAAACTTCTTAAATTAAAATCAATAAATGTTCCTAGTATTTCATGTTAGCACTAGTTTTGTGCCCATTTTTCATTTAAACTCTCTAACCAGAAAGTCGAAGGTGCTTGTCCTTGACGTTCCGATAAACCTTGAAAATTAAAATTAAAAGACACAAAGCTTAAATGCTTAATGAGAAATCAACCCAAAGATGATGCTAAAATAAAAATACTAGTGCTAAAATGGAATACATTGATTTATTAACGATTTTATTTTATAAATTTTTTTACAATGTTATTATGATTATAATAATTTGTTTAAATATTTATTCAGATATTTAATTTTAAGTAGTTTGGCCCTCCATAATGATTAGCCATCTACCTTTTGTAAGGAAAAATAGGCTTTGATTTTGATTATATGGGCTGGATTAAAATGAAGTGAAACTGAACTCTGATTTTTTGTGCTTGATTATTTTTTCAGCTAGAATGTGCTCTTTATATGTCAGTATTTTAAAGGAATGTTCCGGGGGGTAAATAAAAGTCAAGCTCTATCGACAGCATTTGTGGCGTAATGTCGACTAAAACAGAAAATCATTTTGACTCATCCCAAAGTAAAAAAAAAAGCATAAGTTATGGTTACAGTAATGCATTTTTGTCTTATTGTCCCATCGAAACATCTTTTAAACAAGAAAAAATAACTTGAGAAATAGAACGCCATAAGATATTATGGGAAATCTAACAAAATTCAAAAGTCTGGTATGCTTAAAACAGGAACAAATAAAAATATTAAAAACTATTTGTAAAATAAACGTGTTTTCCCTTTCAATCAAGTTGTTTTCTTACCCCATTGGCAGATAGTTTGTTCTTGTTATAAGCATAAACCTCACTAAATTTTGTTAGATTTGTCTGAAAACACAACAAAATATCTTACGTCATTTTGCTTCTCAGGTTTCTCAGACAAAATGTATCTTGTTTTATGAATGTTTAGATACTTTTACTGGAAAACAAGACAAAAATACTCCGAAGTGTGGACGTACCGCAAGATGTCTGTCTAGCACGTTTACATTTAAAACAATGGAAAAAGAGCAGACGGACACAAAAACGTGTTCGTTAGGGCTAACCCTATCCGCTAACCCTATCCGCTAACCCTATCCGCTAATCGCTAACCCTAACCGCTAACCCTAAACACTAACACTAACCATTAATCGCTAACCCTAAACGCTAACACTAATCGTTAACCCTAACCGCTAACACTAACCGCTAACCCCAACCACTAAAATTAACCATAACCACTAACCTTAACCGCTAACCCAAACCGCTAACCATAACCGCTAACCTTAACCTCTAACCTTAACCTCTAACCTTAACCTCTAACCCTAACCGCTAACCATAACTGCTAACATAAACCTCTAACCTTAACCTCTAACCTTAACCTCTAACCCTAACCGCTAACCATAACTGCTAACATAAACCTCTAACCCTAACCTCTAACCTTAACCTCTAACCTTAACCGCTAACCCTAACTGCTAACACAAACCGTTAATCTTAACCGCTAACCCTAACTGCTAACCCTAACTGCTAACCCTAACCGCTAACCCTAACCACTAACACAAACCGCTAACCTTAACCGCTAACCCTAACCGGTAAAACTAAAGCCAACCATAACGCTAAAGCTAACACTAACCGCTAACCCTAACGGCACTTTACGTGATCATGATCACTTTGCATACACAAGTTAAGAAAGCGATTCTTTCACACTAATCTCATGTTAACAAGTCAAATGTGTAAGTTTTGTGTTACTGTTGTAACAATGTGTATTTTAATGTTTATTGGCTGTTTACTTCCATTGTAAGTGTCCTACTGTAACCTGAGGGGACGAGTCAAAATTATTTTCTGTGGTAATTGACATCACGCCACAAATTCTGTTGATAAACTTGTTTTAGGAACATTCCTTAAAGGGATATCTCACCCAAAAATTTTAATTCTGTCATTATTAACTCACCTTGGTGTTGTTCCAAATCCGTGAGACTTTGTGGAGCACAAAAGTACTAGTTTTAATACAGTTCAAGTTAATGGTGACTGAGACTAACTTTCTGCCAAATATCTACTTTTTTGTTACACCGAAGAAGGAAGGTTATACAGGTTTGGAACAACATGAGAGTGAGTAAGGTATGAGGAATTTTAATTTCCAGCACTGAATCGTACAGACGCCCCCGAGTGCAACAATATTCTTCTGTGAGATTTTTCTTCCGGTCTGTTGTCGGCCGTGTTCTCTTCTTTATGTCTCAATGTTCAAAATCTTTTCAGCTCTGATGATGCGTCTTCCAATTGGTCGGACTCCTGTTACGTCTGCCCCTCCCCTGAGGAGGAAAGACCGCCCCCTCCGTACCCGTTCTCTTCCTCCTCTTCCTCTCCCTCGTTCTCTCACCACTCGCCCCACCCTCACCCTCGAGCACAGCCCTGCGCGCGTCCCGTCGCCCCTGGACCTGAATCTGTTCCGCCCGGTCCGTCTCCTCCCCCTCTGTCCACCCGCTGGTCCGTATACAGCCCGCCTCCTTTCCTCCCGTCCTTCTCCTCTCTGGACGTCAACTCCAACCCTAAACCCAGTTTCCTGCACTTGCCCAAACAGGGCTTTCTGCCCGCTAACCCCACCCCCTCGCATGTGCCGCACGCCGACTCAAACCCCCCGCCCGTCTACATCAAACCCCCCCTCGTTCTGCCCCGTAACGACCCCTGCCACCCTAACTTTACCCCTCACTCTGCTTCGCCGCCATGGGCCGCCTGCGTCTGTAACCGAGAGAGGGGACTCAGAATGCCTAGGTAACTAATATGCAAGAAAACACATAACTGTTATAGCGCCCCCATATGATGCCCACTTGTAATGCACAACCTTTTAGTGTAAAAGTCAACATAACATTCTTAATGCTCATACCTGGTCTTATTGTGCACAACTCATCACTGCATGTTATTCTAAATGGAAAAACTTTGTCTTTGTAATAGTAATCATAATCATTTCTGCAGACAGGGACAAACATTAATCAATTTAACTCTTTTAAAGTCAGTGTGAAATGCTGAGTATTTTTAATGATAAACATATACCGTGAGCTCTAAATTTGTTCATCAATGGTACATGCCATCAGGTATATGCGTTATTTCAAATGCATACTTAAAAAATTTGTTTTAAGAGCAAAATCCTGGTGAAGAACTACACTACATGATGCATGATCATGAGGGGGAAAATCCACCAATCAAAGAGTCGAGTAGCTACTTATATATTTGCATGTATTGGATTATTTTGCAAGAACGTAAAACATATTTTTTCTATACTTATAATCAATAACTTTAAATCAGTAGTTTTATATTTTCCTATAGTTCGATTATATAATTCGCAATGCTTCATGGGATTGTAGTTTTTGTCCTATTTGCTTCAAATCATTTTTATTTGTATATTATATATTGATTGGATGGTGTAAAGTGTTTCTATATGACAGGTGGTTGAAAAATAAGATGACCTGATGAAGTCAGCCGAAAAGGAAGTTATTACATTTTGATGAAGGATTAAAATACAAACTTTTTCAGGGTCTGGGTATCTCAGCGAGTATTGACGCTGACTACCACTCCTGGAGTCGCGAGTTCGAATCCAGGGCGTGCTGAGTGACTCCAGCCAGGTCTCCTAAGCAACCAAATTGGCCCGGTTGCTAGGGAGGGTAGAGTCACATGGGGTAACCTCCTCGTGGTTGCTATAATGTGGTTCTTGCTCTCGGTGAGGCGTGTGGTGAGTTGTGCGTGGATGCCGCGGAGAATAGCGTGAAGCCTCCACATGCGCTTGGTCTCCGCGGTTACGCGCTCAACAAGTCACGTGATAAGATGCGCGGATTGACGGTCTCAGACGCGGAGGCAACTGAGATTCGTCCTCCGTCACCCGGATTGAGGCGAGTCACTACGCCACCACGAGGACTTAGAGCGCATTGGGAATTGGGCGTTCCAATTTGGGGAGAAAAAAATAAATAAAAAATACAATCTTTTTGGTTTTTCATCAGAATAATGTGCAGTGGTGAATCATTCACAATAAGACCTGGAATGTGTATTTAGAATGTAAAATAGGGTTAGTTTTATTTCCTATTGACTTTAAAAGTGCAGCTACTAAAACTGTTGTGATAAAAGCTAAAGAATATCTTGAGTCTTTCTTTCAAGCACCTGCACTGCTGCTTCCATTAACATGGAGCAAAAATCCCTTCTGTCAAATTATGGGATTTTATTTGTGCTTTTGAACGGCCGCCATGCTACTTTACTGCTTTAAAAAAGAAAACATCATGCTTAATATCTAACAGCTAATAGTATAAAGCCTTTTAGTACTGACAAACACAATCAAAGATACAATTCTTCTGATCAAATATCGAAAAAGTTGAGTTGTATTAGTTTAAATAGTTTGTGTGTGCATTCAGTGCCGTTATTGGATATTTGTGCACGTTTGTGTTGTCAGCACTCCGATGAATAAAGAGCCCTCGCCTGTGATTGGTCAAAGAGGGATTTCACCAACAGAGCCCTCTGGTGGACAGACACAGTTATCAGACCAGAGTCCTTACACACTGCGTAAAGGTATGTGTCGTTTAGTGCATGCAAGTTAATCTCCATGTATCTTCCATTCTAAGTGCGTTACTGTTAAAACAAGTTTTTGTATGCAGGATGTAGCAGTTTGTTAGTGGTGCTTAACTTGTATTGAACCTGTAATTCTAATTGTGCTTCCATTTTTTATATTTCTCTCAGTTTCCAAAAAATTGGCGCCCATCCCTCCCAAAGGTCCGTTTTCTCCGTCTGGCTGTGTGTCGGATCTATCTCCAGGCCCTTCGCCCGTCAGTCTGTCCCCAACACCCCCCAGCACCCCATCCTCGTATGGCTTCAGTTACCCACAGGGAAGCTCCTTCCTCACGTCACCCGGACACAACCACAGTCAGACCGCCACCACGCCCTCTCTCTTCTCCGCGCCTCCGTTCACGGGCACCTTGCCCAAATCACGACCCACTCCGAAACCGCCTCGCCAGAGACCGAACCTACCCCCGCCACAGCCTCCGGGTACGCCCGGTTTGAGCCCGCAGCCCCTGGAACATGCCGCAGGCCTGCTGGATGGGTTGTCATCGGGCGAGAGCATGTCAACAGGTAAAGACTACATTTTAGGGACACTATTGTCCCCCAGACAATTGTTTGGCGTTATACAGCAGCCTCAAAAAGTATTTGGTCACCTGAGAGGGGGCGCTGAACATGCAAAAAATAAAATATTATGGTATTATTCAATAACCAGTTGCTTGATCTGCACAAAATAGGTGTCGTTTTAAAGCTTAAACACTTATCTTTACAATGAATATAGCTGATCTGACCAATTCTAAAACACTGCTTTTAAATTTGCTGACAAATTTGAACGGTTCCATTTTCATTATATGCAAATTTGAGATCACAACTACAAAAAAAAAAAGTTATTTTTAGAACCGGTAAAAAGATCAAAAAGATCACACCCATGTGTCATATATCTTTGGAAAGGTCTTGATTAGTAGAATACAACACGCAAATTTGTTTCACTCGGAGACCAAACTACAGTGAGTATTAGTGTGTGAAATACACACGTAT